>NW_028263373.1:25930009-26197509 GCF_051168715.1 Poecilia mexicana
AGCAGAACATTTCTCAAGGGGAATATCTGGTTTGTTAACTTGTATCTGAAAAGTGTGGTGTACATTTATGTGTAGCCCCTCTGAATCATTACTTTGAATTATCTCTTGTTTTCAATATACTTGCGAGTCTTCTACCATTTTTCCTGGTTCCAGATCAGTCAGACTGGATGGAGAGCATCTGACCACTCATTTCAAGTCTCGACAACTCTGAGCTAACTCCTTGTGGTTTAAGTTGCATGTTAAGGCTCACTGTCTAGCGCAAGTATTCTGCTTTCTCTAAAAAGTTTTCTTTCAAGCCTCCTTTACCGTAGTCATGCCACCACCATGCTTCACATTGAGGACGGTGCGTTCAGGGTGCTCTCTTTACTTTACTGCCATGGGTAGAATTTTGTATGAAGGCCTTAAAGTTTAATTTTAATCTTCTCTGGCCATAGCACCTTTGTCCACATGATTGCTTTAGGCCTTTTTGTCCCTCCCCACGTCCTGACCCGGTCTGGGTTCAAACTCAGGATTTTTTAAATTTGCCCTCAGCCCGCCCCCCCCCCCCGGAACCTTGGGTGCTTTTCCTTTACAAATGTGCGTAAAACCTCGTTGATATTCCACTAATGTTGAAAAAACACAATTCCGCAATTGCGGCATTTCTGTTAAATAAGAAACAGTTAAAATGACATGTGAATAAGTTTGTTCACGCAATAACTGGTTAATAAACATGCAGTACCATCATATTCCTACCACTTGCCGCCAGTTCTAAAATCAGGCTGTTGATTACATGACTCATGTGCTGTGAAAAGTCTTTCCATTGCAGTTTTGTGAAATACATTAGTTTCAGTATAGTCGAAAAGTCGCCTTATCCCAGCAAAACTTATCAATAAAACTTTTTTTTTTTTTTTTTCAAAAATTGTCTTGTTTTCCATCAAGCGGATTTTCGTTTCGTAATTCCAATTTGCTCGATTTTAAGGTCAATATAAACGCAGCTGCTTTATGTTGGTCTACCACATAAAATCCCAATGAAATTCAATGACGTTCGTAGTTATGTGATGAAAAAATTCTTTGTCAAGTATTTTAGCAGAGAGGTGTATCTAATGCCATGACATAGACGACTACCAGCAAAAAATAAAAAGAAAAGAACATGTAAATGTCTCCGACTCACTAAAGTCACTTATTTTACAGGTACATCACCGGTCCATCGATCTGTCCGCCATGCTCAGCTGCAGGTTTCACATTCTTTTGGAGTGTAAATTGCAAATGTTACTGTATGTAAGTGCTCTGTCATATCAGAGGTTGGGTTGCGGGGGAGAATATTACGCGTCAACAGCATGAAATCACCTTTATCTGAATAGGCCCTAATGAGCTAATTGACCTTTTCCCATCGCTGGCTCTTTCACTGCTGTCTTAAGCTGAGAGAAAAATCTGGAAGTGTGTGTGTGTGCATGTGTGCGTGTGTGTGTGTGTATGTGTGTTGCTCATTTTAAGGCACACGTGTGCAGAACTTTGTTTCTTTACTTAGCTTTTTACGGATTTGAGTTTAATGAGCAGACTTTCTCCCATCTGGGCTTTCAGGTTTCTTTTATCTCTAACCTACCATATTAGATGGAAGCTTACCTACCCACTAACAACTCTCCTTTCTTTGTGTGCTGAGAAGACAGAGGGCAAATGTCTCCTTTCATTTATCTCCCAAGCAACAACAACTGTAGTGCGGGAGGGCGTAACATTTATTTAGGTATTTATAAATCGTAGTTGGAATATATACATGTCAGATGGAATTCTGTTCCAGTCGTTGTGCCATGTGTTCCAGCTGCATCACAGACTGTTTAACAAGGAGGCCGTATTATAACCAATAAGCATCAAAATTTTCTCCTGGAGTCTCCCGTCCCGGTCGTCTCAGGAAACGCATTTGTGACACCCTTTGGTTTGAATTCCAAACTGTATTTGTTTAATGCTCTTTAAAGCTTGTCTCTGTTCGTATTTGCGTCTGTCTTTGAATTCTCTTCCCCGCAGAAGCGCAAAGAAATGTCAAGACAGATTCTGACTCCACCTCCGGCCCTACTGCCCCCCAACACACACACACACACACCCACCTCTAAAACCACTTAGCCATGCCGAAGTGCACTCTGTCCGTAACGGCACATAAAGCCCGTTGTTTTGCTCCATTTGGAGAAGCCACGGTGTCCAAAGGATTGAGTGTAACGCGCACATCTCCTTGTATATGTAATTTTCTGTGCAAATATGTGTTTTGTTTACGAGGGAGGGGGTTTGGGGGGAGTGAGGTTCATCGGCAAACCAAGCATGAAGTGGAAAAAATACGATTCTGATGGAGCATGAGTGGTCAGTTAGAGATGTGTGCTTTCTTCTCCGTCTTGACTATCCTGAGGTCATTTCTTTTTATTCCGTTAGCTCCACTTCCTGCTCTGTCTGGCACTCAGACCCCATTTCATCTCTCTAATTACGGTGCTCAAGAGCACACACAGAACTTATAGAATTTGGTGCAAACAGAAGAATTGTGCAAAAAGTCTGACATCAGTCGTGTGTATGCTCCCAGTTGTGTCCTTTATCTGATGTTGGCCGTCCGAAAGACCGGAGGGGTGAGGGGGGAGAGCCATACTGAGCAGAGTGCTCCACATGGAGCGCCAGGGGCCACGGCTTTGTCCGGGCGCCGGTCCGCTGACGCAAACTGGAAAATGTATACAACAAGTAGAAGACTGCTGCAGTTCAGCGTCCACAATGCTGTCTTAAAAACAGATTAGCTTGGCTGGATATCGGCTTACTCAGTTCAGTCAAAAAGAAAAGAGAAATTGTTGTTGTCTCGTTTGGCTGTGGTCAAGCTGTTGACCCCCTTCACTTTCTTTTTGCCAGCTTACAGCCAGAAACCTTGCTTTTATTTTGATGAAGGTGTTAAACTTAATACTCAGATTTATCCTGTTGATAAAAAGATTTTTTTTTTTCCAACTACAGTTTGTGTCTAAATTGACAATAGCTGCGTTTCCATTACAAGTGTCTATATTCTACTAACGTAGAAAAAAACTACAATTTATATGTCTGGGGCTGGGTTCTCTACCAACCCCTGCTCTCTCTACGTTGGACTCCATCAGTCTTTATTTATTTGCCTGTGACCTCAAAATTTGAATGCAATTGTTTTTTTGTATATATCATTTAAGTTTGACAAAAAAAAAAGCGAAAACAGAAAAAATCAAGGAGGCAAATCATTTCTCCAAGCGCTGTGCACTGACTTAATTAGCATGATGACTTGCACACATTTTACTTGTTTGTTTCGAATGCTGCTTTCTTTTATTAGCGCCTTACATATTCTCTGCACTGCTTTTTAATTTACCTGCCTGCCACCTTGCTGCATCTCTGGTTGTTTGTTAAATGTGCTCTATTAGTGGTATTTATAAGATAAACATGGCCAATTCTGGTAGGCAGACGCAGAAATGGGAGCCTTGTTTGAACAAGATGTTACATATTTCATTAATTTTGATGTTTCAAAGCATTAAAAGCTGTAATTATAGAAAAAACATTTAGACTTGAAGCCGCAGTGTTCCCTTTAGGCCACATGATACAACCACTTTATTCACAGTAATTAAACTTACTCAGCTCTTAAGCAGACACACACATCACATATAGCCTGTGGTGTTTTTGCTTAGAGGTTTATCCAGAGGGAAGAGCAAGGCAGCCAGCTTTTCACACAGCTGTGTTAATACCGCACTCGATGCTCCACTGAGAGCGACAAAATCAACCTGGTTGTGATGTTGTTTGTTGCTCAGACTGCAGCTTAAGGTTCTGCGGGATGAAAAAAAAAAAAAAAAAGTTAGATGATTCTGCAGCCAAATTAGCACCAGCCGAAGCGTGTTCACATCCCGTCGTTTCACTGAAGAGTCCCATGCATTTTTTTTCCTCCCCTCTGCTCCGCGAGGGCCTTATGGCTCAGACAAGAGAAGCGAAGAGTGCAAACAAGCTGTGACAATCGTGTCCTCCTTTTTATTCGGGAGCTTTCAGCACGGCCACGACGGTGGGCCAGGTTAACGTCTCCATGCAGCATGTCAGCAGAACCTTCCCCCCCACCTCCTCTACGAGACGAAGAGTGTGAGTGTGACGGCTCGCTCGAACCCGTTTGCTTGGGAATCTTCAACAGAAGAAGCAAACATCAGCTTTTGTTTTCAGTAATTATGACACTGGAGTGGTAGGTAGCAGTAAAGTTTTGGTTGGAGGTGAGACGGAACAAAAAAAGGGGGACGCTGCCATTGAATTTAACAGCGCAATTATTTTCATATTCTCTCCAATTGTCCATGGTGGGATAATTTGATCATGTCTCTCTTTATGTAAGCCCTGATAAATTCACATCATGCATCGCTTGGACGGAAGACGTTCCCCATCTTCACAGCAAACTTGTGAATCTTGGTGTGACGAACCCCGTTAATCTGCCTGTTTACACTTTGTTGAGTGGTATCACACTATCCAGGGCACACAGGGAGAAAAATGGTCTCTGCAGACTTTCTGTTGCTCTCTTGTGCTACTTTACTCCCCGCATGACGGAATATGCAAACCGTGCCTCTCCGCTCTGACTCATTCGACTGTGTTTTGGGGACGAACGGTTTGGCAAAAAGCCATGCAGCGTTGTCCATGACTTGGTGCATTAATACTTCCATTTAAGTCTTTGATTGACTCCGAGGCACAGTGCTCCCAAGCGTCACCGTGTGGAACAAACTGAGTCCATTTGCTCCGACTGCTGCGCCTTTTGCTTGACCGCCGCATGGCTGAAACGAAGGGACATTTAGGCCACATATGGAAACGAGCCGTCGCCACAAAGAGTCGTGTTTGTCAGCTTTGCTGGATGTGAAACTGAATCCAATTTGTCCGCGGATGTTCCACATGTTGGATGGCCCACGAGTCAAGCTGTGCCTGCTCGGCTTTTTTTTTCTTTTTTTTTTTTTTTACACACCTGTAGTTGGAGTGGTCTGGCACCATTATGCTAAAACGGGCTGATTTGTGAAATGAGATGGGAGTCATGGAGGAGGTGATTTCTGATTAATGATTTTCTGCACATGTGAAAGAGCGTTCTCAGAGCTCCCGTTTATTCAGCCACTGCATTTCAGGGTCATTTTTTATACACTTCAACTTCAGTATTTTTCCATGTACTCAACTGCATTTTAACTCCTTACTTTATTTTTGGAAATGTATATTATTCTCTCTTTAATAATAATAAAAATCTTAGTGAAATTAATTCATTTCAGTTAATTTGCAGGGGAAACGCTTATATCAGAGATGTTTTTGAAATAGAGGTTTGTGGAGAGGCTATGAGATGTTAGAATCTTACATGAACTTTACATAATGTTAAAAAGTTATTCCTTCATAAAACAACATACATAGAGTGTCGCCTTGATTCTTTAATGCATGTTTGAGAAATCCTTTAATCTCCCATGGCAACCATTCAGCTGTTCAAAACTCCCGGCTGGACGTAGCCCCATCTTTGAGATGCAGCTTCTTCTTGGAGCTTCAGTTTCCAAGCTTCTGAGCTTCCATCTCACAGAGCCGGCCCTCCCCCCACGACTTCCCCACTCAGCTCCTTCAGACTAGCCAGAAGCAATTAGCAAACACTTGGTGGACCTGTGCATCTGCTGATCTCATTATGAGCTACTTGTCAGGGAAATGCTGGTAAAAACATTCATAAAGGGTTCATCAAGGAGCCATGTTGTGAAGGTGGAGCTTCAGGAAGAGCAGGAGATTTTAAAGTGATTGAGGCCAAATTTTTATGTGCTAATCTACAAAGTAAAGTTTATTTTGTCATATTTGGTATATAGTTGACATAGTTACTATTATATTCTGTAATTATGCTATAGAATGGCACTATGTTCCTGGAAAATGCATAATACTGCTTCTTAATGATTCGGCCCATGAAGACAAAAATAATACCAACATAACAAAAATAATATCACTATAAGGCTCAAGAGGCTGCTGCTTAGTAACAACTGCACCCCACCCTGCCCTAATCCGATTGGCCAATCAGAGGAAAGAAGTGAGTTTTTTTGTTTTGCTTGTTTTTAGTAGAGTCATTAGCTGGACCAAACCCCGCCTCCCAGTTCATCAACACATATGTTAATGAACAGTAACATGTATGTAAGCAGTAAGAAAAATGCAGGCATGAGTGAGACATACATGAATGTTGAGAGAAAATTATCTTGACTCTTAACAGTGAGGGAGACTGTTTTGTGAATGTTTCTGTGGCATGTGTGGCTCACACATGTTTCGACAGCACTGCCACTGTGTGGTCAACCAAAGAGCAAAAAGTAGAAGAAGTTGTTTGTGGCCTGTCCTAGCATCTCCTGACACTGACATGGTCCTGTCAACTTTTTATTCTTCATGACTTTCTGATTAAATACATTAGATGTTCCTTATTATTTAAGTCCAGGTTATTTGTGTTTCAACAACTGAAAAAAATTTTTTTCCAAGTGCTGTCATTACACATCTGACTGTTGGTTAGCGTTTCATTTAAAGGCACTCAGCGTTTTGGATGTTTTTTTTTTACAGTTTTCTAGAAGTTTGTTCCAGATTTGTGGTGCATAGAAGCTGAATGCTGCTTCTCCTCGCTTGGTTCTGGTTCTGGAGATGTAGAGCAGAACCAGAAGACCTGAGAGGTCTGGAAGGTTGAACAACAGCAGATCTTTAATGTATTTTGGTGCTAAACCGTTCAGTGATTTAGAAACTAACATTATTTTAAAGTCTATTCTCTGAGCTAAAGTCCAGTTCTAAAGGACTTTAGAACTGGGTGATGTGCTCTATCTTACTGGTTTTAGTGAGAATTATTTAACTTAATATTTCAAGCAAATATAAAAAGAGATGGTTATTGGACATTTATGGTTATCTAAATGAAAACACTTCTGGTATGTGTTGTGTAACAACCTTCCCATGTGAAACACAATGTTAAGCTTATCCAGCCAGTTTAGAGACTAAATATTGTAGTTGATTATATAAAATCTAATTAACGCTAACCCTTTTTTATTTATTTATTTTTTTTACTTGCTCTTGGCTCACTGTTGGCTCTTTACAAGCAGTGGTTGTTAGAACGTGTTGAGATACTAACCCCTCCACAGAGAAACATCCAACAAGTTTTATCTGTGATGGAATAAGTGCGGTGTGTCCCTTGAACGTATTCGGCCCTAAGCACCTCTCCCTGCGAGAGCCGTAAATAGAAGAATACACGCTGAAACACCGTCTCTAACATCCACTATGACTAGGTTGCTTAACAGTTTAGAGGACGCTTTGAAAGTGAGATTCCTCGTCTTTTAACTCATTGTCACGTTATTTTTCAGGTCAGTAGATTGTGCCTCTAATCTGTTTAGCTGTACTTCAATTGGGCTGCGTAGACATCTCCTCATTTTCAGGCTGGGATTCCCTTTTTTTCCCACTCCCCCCTCGTCTGAATACCCTTTCACGTAGCTTAATATGCCATTTTGGTCTCCCAGGGACAATAATTGAGTTTAGGCGAAGTTTAAATAGCTTAAAGGACAGGGAATACAGATGGGCATCTCTGTGATTAACAAACTCCAGCCCAAGGTCTCTGTGTCAGGCGCTGGATTAGGACATTACGAAGAGAATGACGGAGCTTTTTGGCACTTTATTCCCTCTCAATAACATTCTTTCACATATTAAGTTAATTCCAGCCCTAGGTAGGGACTTTATCATGCAGAAGACCTTAATCCACTGTTGTTGAGTCCATCTCGCCTCAGCTTTGATGAAGCCCCCCCTGCTTTTCTGAGGGTGCAGTGGGCTTTGGTAAGACAAAGCACCCGTGACAGAGACAATAAGATGCAGCTTGAACCACAACAAAAAGAGGCTTCATCCACTGGAGTGGAGCGAGAAGGTGTTGTTGAAGGAAAAACTGGGGGGAAAAAAAACACAAAAACATCAAAGGTTGAAGGAAAAAGAAGACAGATTCACTCAGGATTGCCAGCACTTATGATGAAGAAAACGTAACGCTTTTAAGGCTCTCTTTAGGTGTAGCAGGGACGGTCCCCACTGATCTCTTGTCTAGCACTTTATCTGAGGGTCACCTTTGACCTTCTGTTGAAAAGCCCCGGTTGATATGATGAGCATAAGCTTTGGGTGTTCTTTCAGGTCTCATATTGGTATTATCTTAAATTGAAAAGGTGTGTTTGTGGTGGCGGCGGGCCAATTTATCCTTTAGCTTTGGTCGCTCTGCATGGGAAAAAAGATTAGCGGTTCAATTTAGCGCCACCCCACCAATTCAGCAAAATGGCCACCAAGAGAAATTATAAAGTAGGATGATGACACCTCAAGACACAAATAAGTTTACCATCATTTTTAGGTACTTGGCGTACATTCAATAACAATAAAGCTTCAGGTTAATTGTTCTGTTGTAAAAGAATCACATTATTTGCTTTTTTTGTTTTTTGGGGTTTTTTTTTCACAGTTTTGACGCTAGAACAAAAAGCGGCGCAGGGCATATGAGCAGTCCATTGACCACTCCATTGAAAACATCTCAGTTTCACCCTGAATAGAATAATTAATTCAGTCACCTGTCTGAACTTAAGCTGTCCATTTGATTGTCAGCAGCGCTGAGAGTCTTGAAGGTTTTTGATCCTCCTAGCGCTAACAGATGGTTGTGGCGGCTCGGCCGGGGCTGGGAATCGCTCCTTAAGAGCAGACGGAGGGTTGGAGGGTTGGAGGGCGGGGTGGGGGAGGTGAAAATCCCCTGTTGCCGTCCCTAAGAAGACCATAAGCTTGAGCAGAGAAAAAGAAAGAGCCTGCTACTGGTGCTAATTACCCAGAAACCACACAGAAAGTGCCCACTGTCACTAACTGAAGAGGTTCACATCCCTTCTTACACAGATAAAAGGCGTAGTACGAAAACATTTCGCGGAGGACAAAGAAGGGAAGATTACCATAATCTTTTGGTTTGTATCCCCTGTAAGCTGTCCGTGTGTCCTTTTCCCTCACTCTTTCCCCTCCTCTTCCTCCCCCCTTCCTCCATCACTGTCTCCTGATTCCTCCCTAGAATCTGGTTTGTAGCAGCAGAAATGGTGAGAATTGGGCTTTTGCAGCGTAAAGCCTGACAGTTGTGTTCTTCCCGCTTCCTGTGATCATCCCTGTCATTGGCAGGCCGCTGTTGGGGTAATCAGACAAAAGGCAGGCGAAACGAGGTGTCACCGCTCTGACAGACCTCCTCTTCATGTTATGTCATTGTTAATCCTCATCCTTCAGCGCGCTCCCACTGCCGCTTTCAACCGCGCCGTCTCTGTGAAGGAGAGTGGGGATAAATATGATGCCTTCATATTTTTCTACGCATCAAAAGCCGCTCTCATGCGGCTGTTTTCTCCCTAAGTGGCGCAAGGATCGTACGTGCGCATAAGTTGGAGCGAGAACTTTTTTGTGTGTGTGTTTAAAATAAGGACATCACAGTGACTCAGTCGCTTTGGCTCCCCCTGAATGTCCCAGTCATAAGGAAGCCTGGACCAAAGCCAGGAAGACAGACGGAGAGAAAAAGCCGTCTTTTTTTCCCCGGGCCGTGGAGAACCGCAGAGATTTGGTTCTTTTAGCATCGTGGCTGCCTAAAAACTTCCTCTGCCTCTCTACAGTGGAGACTGTGATGAGGCATTAAGGCACAGCCTATGAGGGAGTTCAATTAAAACCAGAGAAGAGACAGACAGGTGACAGTCAGAGCGCCTCGTCTCTGAGAAGCACTTCAAAGCGCTAAAGTCTCTCGCAGTCATTATCCAGAACCGTTTTAACATCTGAGCGCTGAAAGCATTCCAACTTATGGCAGGATGTGTGCTCAGTGCACAAGGCATCTCATAAATGGCTCCGTTTTCGCTCCCTTTCTGTCGGCTTTTTTTGGCTCACGAGTGGGCGGCGTTGAAACAATGACAGGAAGACCTGCTAGTTTTGGTAAAAACCTCAAGTTCGACAATGATTGCATTTCACAGCGGTGCTGGAGGAGCGCCTTTTTCTATTTCCCTCTCTTGTCACGGAAAACGAGGTGATTATCTCTATTCAAATGAGACAACAGTCCAACGTGTCCCTCCACTTAATGATTTTTGTTCACCTCTCTTTAAAAAAAAGACATGCTGCCATCTGATTTATCCTTTTTTTTTGCAAACCCTTTATTTGTTCTTCCTCCAAAGTAAGACACTCGGCTCCGAAGCACACCCAGCTGCGGCGCGCATTTCATTTTGCAGTTCGGGTTGCTGATCTCTGATTGCATTTGAAAGTGATGCCACAGGTCCGTTCCCGTTGTGTGCGCTGCGCTGTGAGTCTGCGCTGCCTTTCTTTGACAGCCTCAGTGTGAGACTGATGTTTCAGAAGGCAGACATGTGTGCTCCCAATAATGCCGTGTTTACAGAGCCTCCCCGCCAACTCTCTGCTCACTGCATACATGACACACAAGGCCCAGATGAGATAACACGGCTTACTGCTGCTTTTTCTGGTGAAGGGAGGCTCAAAGGGAAACCCACCTGGCAAATAAAACAAGTCACTATGTGGCTCATGTTGTTAGTAGCTGGAATAAAGACACTTCAATGCTATAAGCCTGATTGTTGCTGTCTGAATTCCTATATGGTGGAGTCTTACTACTACTTTTGTCAAACCGTTGTTTCCTCCAGGGTGAAACCTTGAGGTCAAATCTTTTGGGTTTTTCTTCCTGAAGCTTCTTACGGCAGTTTGCTGGAGTTCTGGCCCGTTCCTCCTGACAGAACTGGTGGGACTGAGTTTGGTTTGTAGGCCGCCTCACTCATGCACCTCTTCAGATCACTAGTTCTCTCTAGGACGGAGATCAGGGCCGTCTACTGAATACTGTGACCGCAATAAGACTTCTGTGTGAACAGTTTACTACCACAAAGTACAGACAAAAAACATAAATGCCGCATAGTGTTTTTTTTACATACAAGTGTAACAAGGCGGCCGTTTGCGGTTGGATTTTACGGTGCAGAAGATTACGAGAGGTAGAGTCCGGTGGAAACAGCAGTTGGTTTATTCTCCTCACAGCATCAACACACACTCAATAACAATCATCCCTCACACAGGTGAAACTACAGGCTTAAATAGTCTCAGCTGTGTTGGACCCAACCACCTCCAATTCACAGGGGGATCTCACTTAACAAATCTCCACCTATTTAAATAAAATACACTTTATTAAATATAAACATTTAAATTTACTTTATAACTATTTTATATTTTATTTTACACCAAATGAAACACCACAAAAAACCCATAAATTATCTCCCCACACTTTTCAATGGCCTCTCCCGGAACCTATAAATGGTGTCTGGACCCCCGGGGTTGTATTTGTCCAAACACCCTGGAGAGGACACGGAAAAGACAGGTGAGTCACTCAATATCAGCACTCCACACCTAACAGATTATGCACAAACATTTGCTCAGTTTTACCCACCAGTAGCTCATTGCTCTGAGTAACAATAATCCTCCCTCCACATGCAACCACCTCACTTTCCAATGAGGAGCAGCTGTGCAGAGCCCAGAACAAAAGGCTACATGCTAATTACTAAAATATTCAATAAATACAATTAAAACTTCTCGTGTGCAAATTGTTATTTATGTGCAAATCTCTGCTTAAAGTGCAGTGCTAAATAAAGTGCTTGTTAATAAAGTGCATAAAGTGCTTTTAAAGTGCTATACAGTGACTTAAATAAAAATAGACCCAGTAATGAAGCTCTCTTCATTACAATAAGTAAAAATGGATGCCACCATATGGATGAATTTTAAAGTTATTCAGCAGTGGGAGCTGACAGTATCGTCACAAAGTAACAGGATTAAGGAAGATAGTGGAAAGGAAGCAGAACTAGTAGCGATGGCCTTTTTGTGGCTTATTGACAGCAGCTTCTGTTGAACAGTCTGTTTGGATGCATGGTGGAACAAGGAGCGGAGGGATTCTGATGTTCTGAAATTACTTCTTTGTAATTTCAGAACTCTAACTTTCAGCCATTCTTTATGTCCATATTTACCGCATCTGGCTTCTTCTGGTGGAGAACTGTAACACATATCTCACATCAGTTACGTAAAAGTCTGATAAATGCGACATAACTATTTGGACCGCTCACGCTTTGAAAGCTGTCCGATATGTACAGTTGAGTACCGCATGTGGAAGTGGCATAGATTGGATTCTTTTGGGGGTGAAAACATCAGATTGCAGTGAAAAAATTGGGTATGGGTCACATTGTCTGCTGTGTGAACGTAGCCAAAGACACCGAAAATATCCTCCACTGGAACAGTGTGTGGAAATTATGTAAAAGACAGACACTTTACAGATGCTCTGAAACAGATTCACATGTTGCAGAGTAAAACGTGTTACAGCAGAACTGTCTGATATGGGCCAGAGCTTCAAATGTGCTGAGAACATGTCTATTTACCCTCACAGCGCTGTTGGTTTCAATCTACATCTCTTATTTAATCTGATCAAATTCATTTACAGAAAGTAAAATGCGGGGCGGTGGGGGGACATGAGACACAAAGGGTGCTGCATTTTTAATGCCGAGTGCTGAGATGTGGATTTTTTGACAACAAACGGCACTCGCAGACATGTTACAGAGAGATTCCTCCGCCCTGGAGCCCTGTTGTTGAGACACAGATGGTGAAGTGTTGGCCTTAAATCAGTCAGCTAAGGATCAATGTAGATTAAGGTTATCTTCCATATCTATCTCTGAATCCAGTATGTGTAAAATAATTCCCAAAACTGGGTTTAGAGAACTTCCAAGGTTGCTGCTTGCATTCCGATTATGGAGTCTTGCACATCCAATTGTGACACACGTTTTATCCAAATCCAATTTTTTTTTTTTTTACAACAGATCATTCTGGAAAGCTGTGATGGAGCAAAAAAAAAAAAATCCAGAAACTGCTCCCTGGGATTTTATGACAAATCTGTTTTAGCTCCTTTAGCAAGAGTGGCTGTAAAAAATGTATACAAAGATAGTAGCATCAAATACATTTTTTATCCTGAACAAATGACTGCAGAATTGAACAGAACTTGATTGTTTGGGTGCCATCTGAGCTTATTACAATCACAATCTATAATAGAAGGGCAAACGCGCAGAAAACTGTGCAAATCTCATTTTATTCCAGTGATAAGGCTTTTGAAAACAGCGGGCCACATTTTGCGTTTTGTAGCTGTGTCTCTGGGTGGTGCAGATCTCTGCTGGTAAGAATTCATCATTCATACTCTGGTGAAATTATTCCATGTCAACCTTTGGTTTCCCTACCATATGAAGACATGAGATGCACTAGCTAAGGCGGGCTAGCATTATCTTTTGGACATCTTAAAAATTCTGCCATATGATGATTGCGGCGTTCAAAGACCAGGGCAACTGTGACAGAAATGTTGCAGCAATGACATAACAATAGCAGTTCTCAATTTGATGCTACACCATGTCGTCTGCATTGATAAGGATTCTCTCACCTTTGGATGATGGATGAATTTAAACTGAAAACTTCACCTACTATCTTAAGGAATACAAAGTATGTATTTGACCGCTTGGGGGACTCGGAATGGATTGACTGTTTCTTAATGGGTTGGAGATCCTTAAATATCAGCCAAAAAAAAGGAGGTAAGTCCAAATTTTTGTTGCTTGTGCATCAGATTTATATGCGTACCGGAAACTTGAATACAAAGGTTCCGACTCTGAACTTTTGAAAGTTAAAAAAATTTATGAAATCAATTGCCTTCAAATTTTTACTTGTCACAATTGATGTAGTTAAGTATTAGAAATGAATGCATTAAGGTCTGTAGTTTAGACCCAATGCACCAGCATACATGAAAAGATGAGAAATTGTTTTAATAGATTTAATATCCAAACTTCTTCCTATTGTCACTATGTAAACGTTGATCCACTGCCTCTCTTTGTTTGGCAAACCAGCTTTTAATCCTTCATCAGCTAAACGGATTTTGTAAATACAAATCCCCAAAAGCTGAAGCTTCAGTATTCTTGCCTTGTGTAAGATAACACAAAAAAGAAGATTCATTTCCTAATGAATCTGTTGGGCCTGTGCACCTCTGTTACTAAATCAACCAGATGGGTGTGTTTTTTTTCTTCTTTTTTTTTCTGATGGTTCTCTGCTTATTGTCATCGTGCCAACCCATCATGTTCATATTCTTCGGCTGCTGAAAAGATTTGGGAGTTGCTTGCTGCCCCGTTGCTCTGTCATGTTGTATTTGTGCATCCGTTTTGGCCTGAATATGCTTTCTCTCCTGTGCGGCCGATGGAACCCTCTTATGGAACCCCTGATCAAAGAATAATGCATCGACTGTCACTCGGCCTCCCTTAGCAGTTGGCAAGAGCACTCTGAATTATTCAAATGCATTTTCATGAATACTTGTGCAGCTTACAACTCGGTGGATGGCAAATAACACTTACCTAAATAGAGTAACATATCTTGTTTTGTAATTCCTGCTCATCACAGTAGTTCAGAATACAATCGTTAATTCATTCTCGGCTGGATGATCAGTATGAACAGCTCTTTCCATGTTCTTTTGAAAGCTACACAGTACATTAAGGCTTCTGGTTCATTGTTCAGGTGTTACTTCAACATTTAAACACACGAGTATTTGACTTTATTTAAAAAGCCAGTTACGTCTTAATACATTGACTTTGTACGGGGGAGGCCTCGCAAGACTCAAGTGAAGCAGATTTTTTTTTGTGAGTGACTCAGAGTAACCTAATTTCATGAAGTGAACCTGAGTTTAACACCTTTTCATTCTGTTTTTGTTAAGTTTATTTTATTTTTTTTTGCTTATGTCTATTAAGGTTTTTCTGAGGTGGTGGTTTGATCGTTTACCTCAGTAATTCCTCTATCATCTGAATACAAATGTTCCAAATACCAACCCGAGTGACTGCCCTGGATGACTTTGACCGACTCGTGTCCAAGAGCTCTGCTAACCTCTTCCAGTCCCAGTGCTGTTGTCAGGATATATGTCACATGTTGCTGCCGTTTCTTCACTCAAGAGCAAAAAAGCAGACCAAGACAGAGACCACATCTTCCAAGCACAACACCACACCCTCGAAGACCAAGAAGAAGACGAAGTCCAAAATCACACCGACCAAAACCAAAGGGTTGGAGTTTGATTAATATTTTAGGAAAGTTTTGGGAGGATTTGGGGGGGTTGTACACCACAATATTAAAAAATTAAGGAATTCAACCAAAACTACTTCAAGGTATTAAACTAATAACTCTCCAAGACTAGGAAAAAGCAGCTGAAGAGCGCTCTCAAACCCTCCATCCTTACTAAATATCTTAAAGGCACTGATATTTAGCTGCTTGTTTTCAAAATTTGCACCTTCAGTAACTGGGAATCACAGAACAGGTGTGAGCCAAGCTTTTTATTGGTCAAATGTAAATATAATGGACATAGTTAAGCCTTGCTCATATCCCTGACAGATTAAAGCTTAAAGTAATCTTTTAATTTTAATATGAGACTATTTGATAGTATTATGAAAGCTTTAGAATTGCCTCGTCAGTGTCCTGACTTGACTCTGTTCTGTGAAGTAAGGTAAAGATAAGGGTGATAGCAAAGAGGCCTTCCAACCGTAAAGACTCGAGGATAAATCATCAAAATCAGCGTTATATGCAAAAAGCTGCTCAGCAATTCAAAGAAGGATTTGATTGCTGTAATGCCAAGAAATACTCCTTTATCATTATTTTATGTTTGTTCGTTGACACATCAGTGGACACCATTTGATCGTTTCTGTGCTGTAGACACACTTGTATCGTCCACACGAGGGATTCATTTAAGCCTCATCCACATGGAAATTTCTGTGTGAGCAGTAAAAGTGTTTATCCTCTCACAAGAGTGAAGCTATTGATTTTGTGGGCAACGACTGTTTCCTCTTCTCTCTTTAGTGGAAATTTTGGAGTTGTGTTACTGACAGAGGTCAGAGGATCATAAAAAGTCTGCGCGACCGCACAAAAGATTGTCAGTTCGTCTTTTCAAGCCTCCTCCGATCTCAGAGCCCTGCGCTCATCCCACAGAAAGGCCAACTGAGGAGATAAAGGTCAGATGCACCTTTTCATGAGTTGTCGCTCTTAGCACAGCTATGGCACAGTGTGTATGAAATGCTTTCTTTTGCAGGATTACATTTGCAGGGCTGCCTTCTCTAAAGACTAGAACCCTTGTAAGTCTGCAGATTACATGTCTTATGGCTATGTCATGTGCATTCAGCATTAACATACATCATGTGGGAGTTTTTTTTTTCTATTTCTATTTTTTCTGAATGTAGTGGTTAATGCTGAGTAGCTTGTTGTTGTTAGGTTAGGTTGAACTATCAACCTAACCACATTTATACAAATAGTGTAATAATGCGTCCAGCGCATGACACATTACATAATACTAGCATCATGAGAGTGAGATGATATAAGATTTTGGCTACATTCTTAGGAAAATTAACAATACCTCTTTTCACAAATAGCAAAGTATAAATCTGTCATCAGGTGAATAATTCAGCCCAGTTACTAACTCGTCCAAGTATTGCATTTTTTTATTTCTCACTTATTCAAAGGTGTTCCTAAAGCCAAAGTCCATACTCATTAAAACACAGTGAACTAGCCCATTTTTTGCTCTAAAGCAGAAGCTTCATTAGCAGCTAACCATTAGCTAGTCTTGATATTCTCACAGGGCTTAAAAATCATTTGTATCTAGTCTGTCGCTGTTTCACCATTTCTTTTTTTTTTCTTCCAAGAATCTGCTGAGCAGCTGCTGCTGCACAAATTATTTGGTGAGGTGTGCTTTATTAGCCGACCCTGTTAAAACAACAGAGCATCTTACTTTCCTCTAACACATTAGCCTGATATAAACCAGCTCCTTGTTGTCCGTCTGAGGGTCTGAACCCTCGGCTTTTTGGAGGCGTGGGCTCTGTTGGAGTTATAAATGACTGGCACTTATTTTACCCAATCGCTAACTTTTGGCCTTGATGCGATGTTATAGGCATGGTATTGGTATCGGCCGATATTAGCCATACATTTTAGTATCAGACATTGGCTGTCAAAATAATTCACCAATATAAAAGGCGTTTTTATATAACAAACCAGTGACAATTATGTCTGCAGCACAGCACAACGTCATGACGTTAAGCGTGCCAACCTAAGAGCAGGACCAAGGGACAATGTCAGTGGTATGGAAGTTTTTTTAAATTGTCAGAAACTGATAGCAGAACTGCTATTTGCAATAACTGCTGAGCATCAGTGATGCGAGAAGGAACGACTGCAAAGTCCTACAACACTTTGAACCTAATGAACCATCTCAAGAACCACCAGTCTGACCATTACGATGAGTTCATGGTGGCCCAAAGGAAAAGCAAGAGAGTGATTAGCTGCAGGAAAAGAAAAAACTTCAACAGCAGTTTATTCTAAAAGGTTAACGATTGGCTTTGGCGTTATTATTAAATTCCAAGTGAGTTTTATATTATCAGATATCGACAAAGTCAAATATCATGCATCCCTAGTCAAAGTGTGTCTTTGTGTTTCTCTGCTACTGTACCTCGTGTTGTCAGATCAGAATTGATTTGGACCCAGATCTGAAGGCTTCTGGTTTACACTCACCTCGCCAGACCAACGCGCATTCTGACAGCAACTGGACACCACTTTGTGAGACAGACTTCACATCGACGAGAAACATTTGCACCGGTTCAAACTGCCAAGATCTTGTTACCCAGCGACTCTGCGGTGTTTATTAAAATTCACATGTAGACACAGAAAGCACAGGATGATGCACAGTTATCTCGTTCTCCTTGAACGCTTTGGTTTGGTGCCAATTAAGCCGCCTCTGTGTCTCCTTTGGTAATCACACCAACGCCCCGCTTTTCAGTTCCCCCCCACCTTATCAGCCCCAGTTTATATCATATTGTTGAAGAGGAGTGAAGGGAATGAATATTTCAGGAGCTGAGCGAGCACGAAGCACCGCCAGGGCTTCATACCATCTTGTTTGCACTTACTGCAGCCATTAAGTTTACAAGCAGCATTTGTATTTATCACCAGGCCTGGATGCTTAGAAGCAATCACAAACCAAACACAGGCAGAGAAATAACAAGGTTCTGGTTGACATGTGAGGAAAAACTGAGGTGAATTGCTGACATGCTGATGTCTTAGCAGATAACACTTAAATCATTTTCCTCCAAAACTTCACTGGTAAGGGTTCAAAGAGATATAGCCATAATACAAATTTTTGGAGTAAGTAGTGGTGTTTGAAGTTATTTTATGGGATTTTGCTGTAAGGCCCAGAATTGATTTGCAGAAGGGATAAAAGGAAGATACTTTATCTTCAGAGCTTTGTCGGAAAAAGCTTAGCATCCATTGGTAGTTCCGCCAATATGCCTGCAGGGCATGGAGGTAGGGTGAGAGGGGGGTTGCTGGCATTGACATTATATACCAGAATGAATTGTGCTGAGTTTACACCTCCTGCTGCTTACGTTCTGCTCTTTCATAATCTTTCATGAACCACACAATGTTTTATTTAATGTCCTGGGTCAGAGAGAAACTTGAGAAAAAACATATTAATAATGAAACGTGTAGTACTGGGGAGGGAAAGGAGAAGACGAAGAAGAAAAACTTGTTTGAGGCTTCTCAGCAAACAGGTCAGAAGACCTTTTGAAGTCTGCTGCTTCGGTGCAGTCAATAGTTTAAGAACTTGTGTTATTTCTGAATGTAAGGCCAGCTTGGACTTTTTCCTACTTGAAAATGCCAAATATCTCCTCGCTGCTGCCCAGCGTCTCACCGCGGTCCCAAGAATAACCCCTCCCCCCACCCCCCACCACCACTCTCCACTCTCCGGTATATCAGCTCGGTGTTTTACTGAAAAGCAGTCTATGAACCAAAGATTATTCTTTAAATACCTTTCAGTATAACAACATAGAGGTTCTTGCATTACCAACTAACTAAATAATTTTAGCGTTCACGTTTTCTGCTGTCTTAATTTAGGAAGAATGAAGTCGGTTTCTTATGGGCTGCTGTATGTCTTAAGAGAAAATAACAATGGGGCTGCACTTTTGAAAGTCATTATCATATTGATTTATTTATACTGTTTCAAAGTAAATGTTTAGTTACATTGCTGAATATTTAGTGGACCAAATAAATATTTAGCTCCAAACTTAATATTTTCCTCCAAACTAAATATTTTGTGAGCAAGCTGAGGTATCTAAATGTATAGGTTAGAAACTAAGTATTTAACTTAGTGAAAAGCTACATATTTAGATAATATGCAAAATTATCTGTTGATCAGAGGAACTGCACTATCAAAATAAACTGTTCCTGTCAATATATTGCTAAATGTTCGCTTCATTCTTTGTTTTAAGGTAAAATGTACAAGAAAGGAGGAAAAGACACAGCGATGAAGAGGTGACATGAAGGGATTCACCAGCATGAGTTTATAGAGAGATTCAGAAGACCCAGCTTTTATTTTGATAGTGCATTTCAAGTTATCGGGACGTGAATTTGCACATTACCTAAAAATTAAGCTCCCAGCTAAATATATAGATTGTTAGATTAATATTTAACCTGCATATAATTATTTAGATTGTTCACTAGATAGTTGGTTTGGAGTTTACCAACTAAATATTTCGCTCGAAGATAAATATTTGTCTTTAAACCTATAAATGAATGAATAACGTGGTGAAAATATGACTTTGAAAAAAAAAACATTTTACTTCTGTTATGACAAGATAAATAACCCAAATTTCAGCTGTTACTTTTGGACGGTGTAACCCCGTGGTTTTTGTGGACATTTTCTGCTGCTTCTAATTCCTTCCAGCTTCCTCTCCATGTTGCTTTGACATGAGCTATTGCTATCGATGCCAAGGGGAGCAAGCATATGCTGCGGCCATAAATGTTTGTATTCCCTGCTGGAGCCTAATTTGCGGCTCTGTTTAGATGTGGAAGGGTAGCGAGCTCCTGGCCTCTCTGCCTCCCGGCTCTTAATTGCTTTATTACAACCATCATTTGAACTGGAGGCAAAAATCACTTTGGCAGCCTAGCATCACGATGGCCTTGCTGTGGGGTTGTGATGAAAACACTGTCGTGTAATTATCATTTGCAAATCTGCAGTGTCATCAATTTTGTTGTTTTGTTGACTGTATGCAAAACAAAAAAAAATTATATATATATTAAACATTTGTCTAGTTTCCTGCAACATGAATATTTATCAACAGTATTATCATCAGGTTAGGGCAGCTGTTTTTTTGTATCTGTAATATTTATTATTCTCTCATCATGTGAATAATTTGTCTGAAGTTTAACTCAGAAAAAGTTTGCTGATGGAATTACAACTAAGCATGGAAAAGTAGCTCAACACTGCCCCCTAATCTCCAGCCACTTGGACCTGTTTTATGTACGCCGATGGAAACCAGTGCACATCTAGAGGAATCCAAGGACAATGACCTCATAGAGGTTTTTATTGTGAAAGTCCACAGGAAGTTGTCACAGGCGGAACTGTCAGAACAGAAAGTTTTGTATTTATATTTTGCGTTTAGTGGATCCTCAGCTTCTATAAAGACAATCTAATAAAAACGAAAAGTCAAACCACACGATGATGACTGGGAAACCTTAAATTGCTTTGCAACAGCGAACAGCTAGCAACAAGATAAAAACATGATCAATAATGAAAAGTTTAAGTGGTAAAGGTGAGTGGACATCTTAACTTCCTACAACTAACAACATATCCAAGAGCAACTGAGCAAACCTTGTGGTGGTTACTGCAGAATGAATGAAGATTGGCTGGTATGTGATCAGAGCTGGAATGTTTTCACACATATCAGTCACATATGCAGTACCTCCACTTGGATGGATCTGAAATTCCCTCATTTCTGAGTCGTCTCTGTGCTATCTCATGAAAAAGCTCCATGTCAGAGCACCTGTGCCTTCAGAGAAAAGTCCAGGGGCCGTGTGACTTATTCATGACTCTCCCGGCGTTATCCGTCCCAGGTCTCTGCATGTAACCTGCGTTGCCTCACAGACCAGCCCTTTGCTTCTTTCCACGCTTCAGCTTGCTCATCCTGTTTAAAAAGTAAACAGCCAGTTGCATCCGTGCTAATAATTCATGGGCCTCGAGAGGGAAAGGTGTTTATGTGGGGATATGAGATGCTATTAGCATCTTTAGTGTCTCCACCACCATGGAACCAGGTCCTACTTTAAGCTGATCCTACCTTTATTTTAAACATTTCACAATAAACTCAAAGCGGTTGGTGGTGTTCATGTAGCAATAAAGTGTAGTGATCATCATCAACGATGCAATTAGAAATATATTCCTGTAGTCAAGACGGTGTTCTAGCTAGCTATTTAGCTAACTATCTAGTTATCTATCTAGCTAAAGATAGCAAGCTATCACCTAAATTATTACACGAACATTTGATTATCTTTCAATTGTTTAGCATTTTATACACATCTAAAAATTTGGTAGAGTTAATTTATTATTTTGAAAATTGATCAAAAGCAATGCACCTATTAGAAATACAAAATAAATATTACTATAACAAAAATAACCGAAAGAATCAAATCTACTAAAGCTGAATTTCTAAGTATTTTTTTCTTTGTTAGTTTTTGGCTTACCATTGATGGAACAAAGTTTGCTTCTTATTGTCCAATTCTTATTATAATCACATTTTTAATAATAATGAGAAACTTTACTAAATCCGCACGAGAACCTTTGTTCTCAGTTCTAAATAGCAAAGACGTACAAATAGAAGGTGTGAATTACAACATAACGAAGGAGACAAAGTGCTGTAAGTAAATAAATGAGTGCGAATCTTCGGGACCAGAAAGTGGTTTTGTTCTGATATTTCCAGCCCAGAGTCGTCTTGTAACGTTGCGGCTAACTTTGCAGCAAGAGGTATCCGACTTCCTGAACTATTTAAATCATTTCATGCATACAATAATCTTTTAGTAAGACATTAATGATGTTATTAAGCTACAGCTGACATGAACTGATTATGAGCCATTAGATCCCAACATCACTGGTAAATAATCAAACTCATCCATTCACAGAAACATTTGTGCTGCAGCTGCAGTCCATCGCTCACATAACGGATTTCTAACGCCTCGTCCACACGTAGATATCTTGGAAAATGAATAAATGTTTGTGCATTTTGACCTTTCATCTACACAAAGATTGTGTTCTATATCACTAGAAAACAATTATTTACAAAAACTCTGACCAAAGTGGATCTTTGAGAAACCTCCAAATCTGTGTTTACATGTGTAGATGGGAAAACTAAGATTTAGGGTACTGCACATTACCGCCTGAGACAAATGATGCAGCAACATATGTATCTGTGTACTTGGTTTGACATGATCCTCAATGAACACTGTATTGTGTTTTAACTTTATTCTATTTAAATGTTGTTCTAACTAGATATGTGTCCACACAAAGGAATCTCATTGTGCCGTGTTTAATTCCTAACAGGAATTCATGTGTTTTTTTCTTTTTTTTCTTTTTTGAAGCATTCTGATTGGCTGACATAGGCTTTTATAGAATTGCATAAGATTCAGACTGAGGCTGTATTATTTGGTAATAAATACAATAGTATGTGGGATCGTGATGTTTAGGGTCAGAAAACGCTTTTGGATCAATTCTAACTTCTCTCTTTCATTGTAATAGGAGTTCAAAGTGTCGTGATTTAACTGGACAGCTGATATACCCACCACACCAAAAACAGAGATTTAAGTCAATCCAGTACTGTTTTTCTGTATCTATGTTGAACCTCAGATATGTGTATTGGTATCGGAATTAAAAAAGTGGATCGGTGTGTCGCTAGTTAAGCATGTTTCTGCCGAGTTTAGATGCTGATGACTGTGGGCCAGAGGGATCTCCTGTAGCAGTCTATACAACAGTAGATGGATCGGAAGAAGCCTCTGACTGAAGACACTCAGTTGTTGTTTGACAGTCGGATGAAGAGGATGCTCCAGAACAGAACCAACCGTCTTTATCAGCTTGTTGAACTTTTTTTAAGCCACTATCCCAGATGCAGCTAAGCTGAAAAAAAAATGACAGAAGATCTGGATGTCAGGGTCAGAAAACGCTTTTGGATCAGTTCTAACTTCTCTCTTCCATTGTAATAGAAGTTCAAAGTGTCGTGATTTAACTGGACAGCTGATATACCCACCACACCAAAACCAGAATGCACTTTAGATGTATTTATATCTGACTAATACCCCATAAGACAGTTCAGCTCTGCATATTTGAAAACCTTTACTCTAAGCCATCTCTTTGAAACCTCTTCCTAATCGCCCATGCTTAAATGGTAATTGCACATGCCTCTACCAAACACTTGCTTTTTTTTTATTGTCAGGGGCTTTTTGTTAGAGAAATATGTTACTAATGGCTTATGAATTAATAAGAAGCCAAACTGAATTAGAGTTTCATGCAAGGTGACTGTAAAGAGCTTGAAAGCCCCCAACGTTTTATTCAGATTTCAAGATTTTCTGGACGAGTGAGTTCCTTTTTTGCCATGGCCTATAATGCATCCTTTGTCGTCGTCTCTCAGAAGTGATTTAGGCCGCGGGATGCTCTTGGTGTAATTTACTTACCCGAACAGAGCCATTAATTTTCTATTATTGTGAAAAGATGATTCTTGTTTTGGAGGCTGTCTCGATTATTTATTTAGATGCACAGCAGGGGAAACACGAGGCGGCGGCTAATGGAATATAAAGTCGCAGGCCTCATTCCCATTCTGACATTTAACTACAGAAGCGGCACATGTGTTAATGTGTCCTCCCCAAGCACCTTAATTCAACTTGAAATTCCTAATGGAACTCGCTATCTGCACTGGGCCTTTGAGACGCTGAGGAGGAGGTAGGGGGGGCGACTTAACTCACAAATTCACTTGTCTGAATCTTAGCTGTATGTCTAGCGACTTAAATGCTCCACTGCTTGCGCGTCTAGAGGGAAACGACATTAGAGCATTCTCACTTGTATCGTCGCCTGCTTTCACTTTCTTTTTCTTTTTTATGCAGTGACATGATATTTCTGTTGCTAAATCACAGCATTTTTATTATTTCCTTAACCTTATAATATACACCCATCTGACTGATTAACGGCCAAGCATATTAATACTTTGCTTCGGCTTAAACATAAGGTACACTCATGAAAACACCAAGGAGGGTTGAAAGTTGTGACAACTGACTATTAATAATTAAGAAATGTTTAAATAATGCTCTGTTGATCAGTTATAATCCTGGTTGCAGTGTCAGGCTATAAAAGTAAGTTTAGTTAATAGGACAGCAATGGGGGTTTTATTCATGCAGGCAGAGTAAAAAATAAATTACACCCTCTTTCAATTCAAACTGAGTACAGCTTATGTTTCAGTAGTTTAAAAAAAAATTAAAAAAAAAAAAAGTTATTTTTTGATAAGTGTTGGTGATATGGTGTGGTGTTTTTTTTTTTGGCCATATCAGCATTAATTTATTTCACAAAACTGCAAAGGAAACGCTTTTTATTTTCACATCACACGAGTCACATGATTAACAACTGGATGTTGCCATTGGTGAAAACGATGATGAAGAACATGACAGGAAGCAGTTGGAGGGTGACAGTGTGGCATGTTTTTTAATGACCCATCAGCTGAAAAAACTTATTCACTGAGTTTCTTATTAAATGGATATACCACAGTTGCAAAATTGTGTTTTGTGCTAGCTTGTAATGGAAACGCTGCTATTGTGGGGAGTTTTCCAATATCAGCTCAGATTTTTGGACATCTGGAATCCCTACAAAA
Organism: Poecilia mexicana; assembly: GCF_051168715.1. Lineage (NCBI taxonomy): Eukaryota > Metazoa > Chordata > Actinopteri > Cyprinodontiformes > Poeciliidae > Poecilia > Poecilia mexicana. The sequence goes on from NW_028263373.1 coordinate 25,954,720, forward strand.
CTGTTTTATAGGTCTTTGTTTGAAATATTTGTACCATTAAATTATTTAAGTTCAGATAGACAGTATGCTCACTGAATGTTTTTTATGTTTTTTTTTTTTTTTTTACATTTTAGCTAGTTGTTCACCATTCCAGGTTATTTTAACGGTGTTTTCACACCAAATAGTCTGGTAGACTAAGTTCGATTGATTTATTGACAATTTCTATAGGCTAGCAAGGAAAGATGACTCTCATAGTAGCAAGGGGGAAGGTAATGGCAGTAGGGTTTCATGTCAATGCCCTAAAGATGTACAAGCAATAAAAAGTTAAGCCACTTTAAAGTCCACTTTATTCTGGATTAAAATGTGTAAGCATGGCCGCATAGATAACATTTGGAAAACCCCTTTTAGGCTGAAAGGGATTTTCTTTATTGGCCATCCTACTATGGTGATACTTCTCTAAAATCTCTCCTTGACAATGCTGTGGATATTCCTTCAATTTATTGTCATTAAAAGGTTTCTGCTCCTCAAACGTCAGTTCCGGTACTGTTATGAATTGTCCAGAAATCCTTGTTAAAGGATTTTCATCACTTCAACAGGAACTTGTGGGGATTCAATTAAAGGGCTTTTCGACACCAAACGCATCAAGCCATGGAACATGGCATCCACAGCATTAATAAGATTAAACCAGAACAATAATTTGTCAGAACACCCTGGTGGGCGCAGTGGACTGGAACCATTCACACAAAACCAAACATGAGTTTGCTTTTCACTATAAACTTATCACATTATGGCTTGGATGTCAGTAATTATTTTATAAGGAGCTGCTGCTATTGTAGATTTTAATATTAATATTATCATACGAGCTACTGACCACTGTCCCCAGGAGGAAACTGTGCCAGGGGCCTGTCTGGTACAGTGTACTATGCTATTATTTCTTTGAATCCTATTGTGCCTAATTTTGACAAATACACCACAAAAATGTTTAAAAGCATTTTGAAAACACTATTTACCAATTAATTATGTAATTTATTACAAATTATGTTTTTTTCTTCATGTTGGTAACATTAATGGCAGCAGTGGAATGACTGATCACGTCATAAAGGGATTTAGGGCTTAGAGCCACTTTTATATATATATATATATATATATATATATATATATATATATATATATATATATATATATATATTAAAAAAAATACAATATTACAGCATGTCTGTGGTTATGTACTGTAATATAAAATGCATAGACTCATTTAATAAGTTCTGACTTTACCTAGGTTGTTCAATCACTAGATGTAATGTTAGTACTTATAACTGGTTATGTTATTTTATACTTTCCATACTGTTCCGAAATTTATTTCATAAGCAATATTGTTGCTTACCATGCATTTCAGCCCAACATATTGAAAATAACGATAGATTTTGGTTTGGTTAAGACATCTTGTAAACGTCCTGAAATAAAATTAAAAAAAGCACAGACATGAAGTCAGTGAAATCGCTGATAAATGGATTTATTAAGCAGAAATAAAGTTAAAATCCATTTATAAAGGCTGACCTTCACCATCCTGCTTGCTTTGCCTTCACTGAGGTCTCGGCTCTGGAAAGTTGAGCAAAATGCTGCTGCATGTAAATGAAGGTCTGCTGAGTGGGCAGAAATGTTTCTGCCCGGCGCTCTGGCTCTGATTCAGAGCCTTCCAACTCGGTTGTTATTACAGTTAATGACAGCGTCTCATCTGAATGACTAACGTCCAGTCAAGTGCTGTGACTCGTTCCTTTTTGGCTTTTCTCTTCACTTTACTGCGAAGGACGTCTTCCTGGTCCAAACCGCGGCGGAGGCTAACATCCTCATCATGAAGTTTTGTGTTCTTCAGTGATGAAAAGAGCAGCTTATTAAGCAAAGTCTGTTGGAATGAAATAGATCTTATAAGAGACGGATGGGACAGAAAGTCCTCATTTTAGTTAATCTTAGCAAAAATGATTAACAGGGTACTGGATAACTAAAGGGACGACACTGCTATTAGCAGGTTAATTAGCCAATCATAGTAACGTTGCCTCACATCAGTGCTGGCTTTATATTAGTAATATTTTTCACAGAATAGCACGCAGCCCAGTCTCTGCACATTAATACAAAACAGCATACCTTCTTACATATTACCGCCAAAAGACTTCACCTGCTCCAAATTTAGAAATTAGAGCAGGTTCTGTTTGGTGGCTGTCCACTGTGATTAGTGTGACTTGGATCATGAAGCTTTCACTAAATTTGCAGCTTTTCATTCATGAATCTCCTTATTAGAAAGCTTCAAGTGTTTCATTCAATCAGGATCTCATTTCAAGGCACTTTTTGACCCACTGTCAGAAATAGAATATATATATTTGGCTTGTTTGGAATAAAAACAGTCAGCCGTAGGTTTTTCATTCTTTGTTTAGATCTCTTGTTTACATGTGCAACTAAGTCAATTAGAATATCATTAAAAAGTCAAATTCATAAAATAAAAATGTGTGTTGTCTTGACAGCCGTCCAACAAACAGTCACATCCTCCATAAGGAGGGTAAGCCAAGAAAGTTGATTATTATAGAAGCTGGCTGTTCATACAGTGCTGCATTAAAATCAGTTTATTTGAATGTTATGTGGAAGGACAAAGTGTGGTAGAAAAAGGCGCGTCAGTATTGAGAGGATTGCTGAGTGAAGTCCATTCCTGAGTTGATGAGTCTGGAGCCACTAACCCAGGGGTCTGCGGCTCTTCAGACCGTCCACTATGGCTCCTAATGACTTTGGACAGAATGACTCAGGCCCGGCCACATGGTTATTTTATTTGAAAGGCTACATAAAGATTTGTTTATGTATTTATTCAAAGTAAAAGCTCGTTTACTCTGCCCCTCCTCCCTCTGGAGCTGGGCGTGACTCAAACAATCCTCCTTCATTAATAGAAATGTATATTTAACGTAAATCAAAACTTTTTATAGCATAGAAACACAGCAAATGATATTCTACTTAATTCACACTCACCTATAATCATGACAGCTCAACTCTTCAGAGTGTTTACATCCTGCTCCTGCACGGAGGAAACCTGCAGGTGCTAGAAGTCAGAGGACTCGTCAAAGGTCAAAGGTCAGCAGCCAGCATTATCCCACCCAGGTTAAAAGTGACAGCTGAACCACACACTTCATCCACCCCCTAATTGACTTCCAAACACTGCGGCGCTTTAGTTGTGGAGTAACTCCTCAGCATTAGCTGCAGCTGTAAAGTCAATATGACTTTATTAGTGACTCCGTCTCCATCGACGGGCCCTACTTGCACTTTTGACCTCAAATAACTGATCCGCCGTCTGGAGACCGCTCTCCGGCTCGTCCCTCTTCCTTTCTTTCCTTCCTTCCGTCACTTACTCTGTCATTATTCCGCCTCTCAATGATCATGTCACCCTCCGACTCCAAATCCCGGAAGAGTGCGGGCGGCCAGGAAATTCGATATTGTTGCTTCCCCTCCTTTTTTTCGGAGTCCATCGGTAAACCTCGCTAATCCGTAAAGCCAACCTTGGATTTGAGCCGCTGAATATGAAGGGAAAGTAATTGGGCTGTTGCTAATAATTGGATTTTCTGCAGCTTGGATATGAAAAAAAATAACAATGTTCAGACCAGACTAAGCCCACACCTTTTTAAGCTTCAGTTCATAGGCTGAGGCAAGCCCCAGGTTGAACATAGAAAATGATTAACATTTAAAATCTGCTTTCAGCCTCTGTTTTTAAATAGAGCTGTTTGAAAGCTCTAATTTTTGATAAGAATGCTTTAAGCCCTCGTAAGATGGACTGAGTGGGTCATTAACAAAAAAAAAAGTACATTAACTGCCTGCAACATAAAAGGAGAGAGGGTGAGAAAATCTTCGTAAGCTGAGGAAAGGATCTAATGATTTAAAGACATTCAGAGGCATTTCTTTTTATCGTGGTGCTGAAAACCAGACACATGGATCTGACAGAGTGGATGCATTAGTGTGAACAGAGCTGAGTGGGAGAGTTGCTGGACAGGTGTGCTCTGTGAGGCTGGAGACTGCATCTCCAAGGAGGAGCTTTGTGGAAAGAGGCGGGGCTTTGTGAGACCAGGTGTTTAGGCAATGGTTACCATGGGAGATTAAAGGACTTCTCAGACATTCATGAAAGAATCAAATCAACACTCCAGGTATATTTTGATGAAAGAATAACATTAAATTGCATCAAGAATAGCTGCAGAGCGGTATGAGTCTCTCATATATATATATATATATATATATATATATATATATATATATGTGTGTGTGTGTGTGTGTCATATTATTTATTTATTTAGTTAATTACATTTTAATAAAAATAACTAACTAAACTGCCTCTTTTAAAACTGTTTTTGAACTTTACATAATGTTATTCTATCATCGAAAACAAACCCGGAGTGTTTCCTTGATTCTTTGATGCATGTTTGAGAAATCCTTTAATCTCCATGGCAACTGTACAGCTCTACAAAACAACTGATTATCCCTAGCCCCGCCGTTGAGGACGAAGCCCCTCCTTCCCCTCATCAGTTTCTAAAATTTTGCCTCACAGAGCACACCTCCCTACGACTCACCCTTCAGCTCCTTCAGACTAGCCAGCAGCATTTAGCAAACACTGGGTGGAACTGCTCTGAGCTCCTTATAGGAGCAGCTTCTCAGTGAAACATAGAAGCTGTATTTCACAGCTTCTATGTGAAACACAGTTTAATCTTCACGTTGTGATGACTTCCTTAAGGCGGAGTTTCAGAAAGAGTAGGAGTTTTTAAAGTGACAGAAGCCCAACTTCAAGGCATTAAATTACAAAGTCAGATTTCTTATATCTGTGTGTGATATATTTTATAACAAATAAAGGTAATATAGTTATTTGGTTGTGCTAAAGAAATGGCAGTATATCACTGGAAAATACTGCCCTTCTAATCATTTAACTCCATTAAAAGTTTTGAGTCCTCCCACTAGTAAATATTATAGATCCACATATTGTTTAATTTATTTAGTTATTTATTATAACATTGGTATTTATTTTTTTGTAATGTTTTTATGTTTGACTATTTTATTTTCAACCTTCAGATCAAGGACAAAAAATTTTCAAGGAATGAGAAATGAACAAATAAAATCCTTCAGTTTAAACTGTTTTGCCATATTTTTGACTGTTTTACCAAACTGTCTGTGTGGTAATCTGAAGTACGGCCAATATCAGGGGAAAAAACACCCAAAAAAACACTAAGGCTCCTGTGGGCTTTAGTTTCCAAACCGGCATTCACTGTTTGAAAAAGTCTCCAAGAAGCCATGGGAAGCGACGGAAATGAGCAGCGTACCACATGTCGGGGCCCGTGCATAGACCGGGGGGCCGGGGACGGGCGGGTGGGGGGAGACAACAATGCTCCCCATCGTGTCTTTGAGGTCCCAGCCCAGATTATTGGGAAGGAGCGAACCTCATGTTGCTTTAAGGGAACAGCGGAGGGCCTCGCCTCGCCGCGCTCTCTCATTCGCCTAACCACCCTCCCCACATCCCTTACACCCTCACCCCTTGGATGATACAGTGAAGTCATCCTCACTGTTCTCCCCTGTGAAGCTATTAGATCTCGAGGCATGCTGGCTTCACAAAGCACCACTCTAACGGCCAACGTCTTCCAAACAAGTTCTCTCTATACGGCAAATCCATAGGCTCCTACAAATGTTATTGTGCTCCAGATCCCTGCTGGGTCCAGCGAAAGTCAGTTTTGTGCTGCAAAAACATGATTACACACTTGGATGTGCTGAAAGGTTGAAAAACTCACAAAAAGAGGAGAAAAAAAAGCTTTCTCTAGTGAGTGAAGTAGACCTCTGAGGTCTGAAAGATAACGGTGTGGTCAGGTGGATGGAGGATTATTAGCATTAAAAGTCAAAACGTGAGTTCTTAAATGATATTCATAGTAATTGTAGGTAAAATAAAACGATATAGACACTAGGGTGAACCGGGTAGCAGTGCAGGTTGCAGGACTGAAGTGCTGTCTGTCTCTCACAGACAGCAAAGAGGCTCCCCCCAACCCCCATCATTTTCTTTATTACTACACACTAAAGGTCAAAGCTAAAAAAGAATCTTCATGGAGTGACTACAATTATATGTAATTCTGCTGCAATAGCAGGAACAAAGAACTCAAAGAGCACAGTTATTTTCAGAAAGCTGTAATTTTGTAATTTCAAATAAGGGCAAAGCTATACGCACAAGTCGATCCATGAGTATTGGTTAAAAGAAAATGAAAGAAAAACGGAGATTATAGAACTATGTTGGAATAACAAAAGGGTTTGATGTTGTAGTTAAATGTAAAACAGAGGAAATGCATGCATGTGTTTCCTCTGTTTGCAACTCGCTCATAAAACCAAGTGGCCTTTGGAAATGAGCTTATAACCTGGAAATGGACCAAATTGATGTATGCGGCGTGTCCGACACTGGACAGGCTGAACGGTACAGGAAGAACTGACGCAAAAACCTGAGCTGCTTGCCATGTGCATAGATGTATGTATGCAGAAGATAAGTCCAAAGTGATGCAGGAAGTTTATCTCTAATAGGAAACAAGATGAGCATCTCTCTGCTTTCCAATCATCCCACTAGGCAGATTTAAGGAGAGTGGCAACAGCAAATGAGGTTGATTAGCAGACCTTTCCAAAAACTGATGTCATCCAGCATCCAGCAGATAGTAATAGTCTGTTGGTATGTGATGATACATACAGCAACCGTCTTCAGTCAGGCCACTTCAGATTTGTTGCAAGACTGACTATCGTTAATCTTTGAAGATAGTTGGATGATATTAGGTAATATATATATATAATATATATATATATATATATATATATATATATATTATATATATATATATATATATATATATATATATATATTTAGTGTTGCTTATCACGGCAGCTGCCCAGGGCTTCAAAGTTTTGGGGGTGCCCCAAATATCTTTTTTTTTTTTTCAATTGATGTTTGGAAATCAATGATATTTTAAAATTTCCCAAAAAAGTTTGTCAAAATCACTCTTAGAGGTTTTACCTTGCCAGAAAATCAATGCGAAGAGTTTGGAAAAGTTCAGTCCTCAGCCCAAGTGAAGAGTGAAAGGTTGCTAGATGTGCCAAAACTTTTAGTGGTCATGCTCCAAAATATTTTTTTTTTGGTATTTTTTCAGTCCCTGTATTACACACATACATGGCTAACATGGTTTGCGATCACATTTTGAACTATTTCCTATGGATAAGGTGAAGAAAGTTCTAGAAATGTATATCTGGAACTTTGTGGCTAAGTTTACACATTGATAATTTTGTAAAAGTACCATTTAAGGGAAATAAATAACTGCCACTTATCAATTACTTCATGTTATGAAAACATAAAAAACATCATAAACACAGTCAACAATTGTAAAAATCAGTAACAAACATTACATTTAGTCAAGTTCCATCATCAAAATCATCAATCAAATATGTTGGTCAATATTCCAGTGATTATGGGTCAAAAGCATCTGCTTTTTAGTCTTGATTTAAAGGAACTCAGTGTTTCAGCTGTTTAGCAGTTTTCTGGACGTTTGTTCCAGATTCGTGGTGCATAGAAGCTGAATGCTGCCTCTTATCTAAAGTAATCACTGTCTGTGTTTTTCACATTTTAAAGTCAGACAACTTGGTTGAACTACAGTTTGAAATGTAACAGTCTGAGGCGTCATTTAAGGACCGAAGAGACTTCTGAAATAGTTTTGAAAAAGAATAATATGTATGATGTTATATGATGTTATTATCTCCTGTGTGAGGGGCCACAGGAGAATGAACGGTGGCGTTTCATGTAAAAAATAAAAATAAAACCACGCTGTTACTCTGAAACTCACTGCCTCTCAGAGCTCCACTGTGTGACCCTGACTTCCTTTGCTCACCCTGCACTATCCACCAGAATTCATTCTTTTTTTTTTTCTTTTTCATTCCCCCCTTCCTCCGTCTCCTGAGCCTGTATTGTCTCGAGGGACACAAATAAATCAGTGTTCTCCCCCCTTTTCGTCTGTGTTGGAAAATAATTAAAAGGAGAGCGCTGAATTGTGTACAAGCTGAATCCTCTGTTCAGTAAGCCACCTCCATCTAAGAAACCCCCCCCAACACAACCACCTCTCCTTCCTCCTCATTCCTCTCCCTCCTCTTTTTTTTTAATCTTAATATGTTCTGCTCTGTTTAAGATTGAGATCAAATACTCTCTCATAGAGCTGAGGTAATTAGATTTCACTATGTAAATGGCCTTTAAAGCACGCTCAGAGTGTGAGGCCCTGTGCTCACATTTGTTCGCTGCACTGCTGCCTCCCTCAGGTCATTTGTGTATGAATCACTTGGCATCGTTCAGCGCTCCGCCGCCATAGCAGAACATAAACGGGAGCCGCTCACTGAGTCACTCTGGAAGAAGAAAAGAAGAAGGAAAAAAAAATGCAAGCGACTTTACGAATGAAGTCGCTTGCATTTTGAAATAAAATAAAAAATTACTGTAATAATTTATCATTCTGTCACCATTATTCTGGAAAAATCCCAGAAAGTAGTGTGATCTGAATTTCACTGTGTGTAATTGAGACGTGAAGCTGCTTTCAGTGATGGATTTGTTGTTGTTGTTGTTGTTCAAATATAATCCTTCATTTTTTTTTGCTTGGACTCAGAAGGTTGATTGTTGTCTTTCTTATAAAGCCAAAAGACAGCAGATATTGTCTTAAGGAGATGAAAGGAAGTGGTGACATCACTGATGTAAAAAAAAAAAAAAAAAAAAAAAACCAGCAGGCTCCTGTTTTTAGTGGTACACTCAAATCCTGGAAAGGGGACCATATGTCAGGCCCCCGCTCTGTTCCTCGCGGGCCCCCCGTCAAGCCGCCCTTGCACACCAATTAAGCTGCTATTAACATATATTTTTTTATTAATTGCCCTATCACCGTGGAAGCACAGAGATGCGTTAAAGGGCCGGTCGGGCAGATCTCGTGTGGCATGGCGGCGTTCTCACAGAGAGCGACAGCTGAAGGAATCAGGTCAGATTATATGAGCATGGACAACTCAACAGATTTGTTTGTTATTGATAGCAGCAATCAATTCAATTAGTTTCCCTAATTCACTGAATGCCTGATGAGATTAGCAGGGGGAATGTTTTGTCATTTACTGTCTAATGTATGCATGAGTTTCTCCTTCAGCAGGGAACAGCGCTCATTTCTTTTTTTCCTCTCTCTCTCTTTGTGCACTCGCTGTTTCATAACGACAGCTTTCCATTTCCTCCGGAGTAATTGGACTGCCCTGTTAGATTATCCGGTCTAAATTGTAATACTAATTATAAAGCCTAACAGTTGTGTCGCATCAATAGTCTATTAGGATTAATTAAGATAGGAAGTGACAGCTTACGATTAAGCGCATCAGTCGCAGTTCAACGATGCAGAGGTCAAACGATCAAGTTCCTCTCCGTCAGAGGAACGCCCAGACTCAAAATAAAATAAATAAATAAATAAATAAATTATGCAAATGATGTGCTGTCCTATGTCTGGTGCGCATTTTAATTGTTTTCATTCTTTCTTTCTTTCTTTTTTCTTTCTTTTTTTTTTTTTACTGTTGCATTGCTTGCAGACTTGAAGCCCAGTCTGCTGTACTGCAGCGAAAGAACAAACGATTTCATAATTGATTATGCTTCTAATTAAAAAGCATACAATTAGTGGAAGATATTGATAGTTCAGCATGTGCCTTTTAACCCCGAAGCTGTCCGGCTACTCCCAGAGGAGACGTGTGTCCTTTCGTGTTAATGATGGAAACGACTTTTAGATAACGAGGCTGTCCCAGACAATCAGCTGTGTTTACACACTGACCCGGACTTCTGCTGGCTCGGCCCCTGGATCTCTCTCCGTGCCTTTAGACGCGCCAATATCACTGTAATTATACAACAACAAACCACAGAGTCCGCCGTTACTATGACAGTGTCTCCAGTCATTCTGCACATGGACTGTTCTCAAATTACAAAGAGAAAAGCGCTGCTCTGAAAAACCTTGAGAGTAAGACAGATTTAACACTGACATATGAATCGATCAGTTTGACCTTCTGGTAAGTTGTAAAGTTTTATCCAGTTCCTGCCAACATGCAAATTTGAGGCGAATCCAAAATTATTCATACTCATGACAGTTAGATGTGACATTATTTTTTATTTTAATCAAGAAATTTGTTTCTGATAGAAAATAAGGACATGTCTCCAAACAGAGCAATATAAATGAGTATTAGTTTTGAAAGCAATAATAATTTGCTAGTTTTAAATCATATTTTGCTAAAACAGAAAAATCCTTATTGGGACTAATCCAGTTATTTTTAAAATTTCTGATCAGCTATTTTTTATGTTTTCATTAGAATTTCTATCATTTATGTTTTGTGATTAGCTCCATGTCTTTGTCTAATCTGTAACTCCTTCTACAATACTATCAGATCCTAGTTAAGAATCTGGTTGGGCTAATCTAAAAAGTTAGCTAAAAAATTTGTTGTGCTAAACTTGAAGCACTAATCATGAACATTAGTTCTGCTGATGGTAACGCACTACACCAATACGGTATTTAGAGAACGCTAATGCTAAAACTAAAACACAAACTTCAATTCAAATACTTCAACCCTCGAACACCAATTTAAAGATGACATTATCATTTACATGCTCTCTTATGACCTCAAATATTTATGTTTGTCTTGCTTTACAAAACAACCACATAAATTAGTGCTTCAGAATTTGTCTGGAAAAATGTATTTACCTAATGCTACGTGTGCTAAACATTTTTAGAGTTAGCAAAAGTGCTAAAGAACTAAATAAAAACTTAGCTCTGCTAATTAATTAGCAGAAGTGTGCAGTTTAAACCTAGTCTGCTTGTGGTCTTTATGTTTGGACCTATTTATTTGGATGTGAAGATGTCTGCTTCTTAGCTTGACAGCCTGCACTACAGACTCTTATTCTGAAGTATAAAATAAAGTAGTTTTTTTGTAATATCCTATTACCTTGACAAAGTTGACAGAAAGGTTGACAGAACTCTGCTATGCTAACCCTGTATAAAAACGTTTGTTTAAAAATCACAAAAACCCAAGCTTTGCATGTTTCTGAAATATTTGACAGACATAAAATCATAACTGAGTTAAATTAAAAAGAAAAAAATAACTTTATTAATCCCAAATAGAAATGAAGTGTTATTTTCACTATGTCTCATTTCATCCAGGTACACTCAGAGTTGTGAAATAAATTCTTCACTCAGAATAAGTTATTTAAAAAAACAATTTGTTTAAAAATGTATTCTAAAGTAGGAATTGTTTTTCTTTTTCCAGAAAATTGTAACAAATCTTGCCCTATACCAGTGGTTCCCAAACTTTTTCTCCTGGGTTCCCCCAGTGGTTTCAAAACTATTTCTGGGCCCCCCTCATGGCTTACAAACAGCTGTCTAGTTGAACGATGTGTGTGAGTGAAGGGGGGCAGGTGGAGAGATTCTTAGAGACTCCCAGCTCCAGACGAACAAGGGTGACGAACTGTGAAAAGTTATTTGTGTTTTACTGGTTTACTGCCATGATTCTAACACACCTGCGTAGCTCTGCACAGCAGCAGCAGGTCTCCTTCACTGCCGCACAGGTGTAAACCCAGCGCGAGCGTCATAGCTCTAATATTGCGTTTAAAGGCGGCTCGGAAAAACAGTACTACATGTTAACGGGTTAAACAGTTTTAACTGCTGATAAAAGTGACAGAGGACACAGATATGGGAAGTGTGGAAGCCTCTACTGTATCAAATTGACATAGGAATAACAGAGAGTTGGCCATTCTAAGGTAAAAACCAAGCGCATACGGCGTTCGTTTTTTTGTTTTTTGTTTTGTTTTTTTTCCATCCATCCAGACGCTTCCCGCAACCCTCCTGCAATGGCACGGCGTCCCCCCTATGGGGGGCGCCCCACAGTTTGGGAGCCTCTGCCCTATACTGTTTTTTTTTTGTTTTTTTCTCAGTGCAAATATCATTATATCTCATGAGCTGGATGCATCCATTCACCTCCACCCGGTGGTTCTGATGACCGTCCATCAGCGCCGTCACCTCACAGTAAAACGGCTTCAGCTGGACGCCTGTCTGGGTTGTCCCTCTACCTGCACTAGTTTTTCTTCCCAAAAAGTGCAAAAGCATTCGTGTATGACATGGACATTCACTCCAAATTCTACACGCCCTGCAAGTTTGAACATATTTGTCTGTCTTCTGCCTTGCTGGTAGGCCGGGAACAGACCGGGAGCCTGTCCTGTGTGTACTATGCCACCTGCAGCATGGCAGCTGGGGACGGCTCCGCAGCTGCCATGACCCTGAGGAGGACGATGGGAATATGAATCAAAATGGAGGTGTCACGGCCTGCATCAGCTGCCACTACAGGACACATTTAATTAGCCGTTCAGAATCTGAACTGTTTAATTATCAAGCTTAGAGTTGTCTTTAATATGAACTGCTTTCTATTCTGTGCAATGTTTATCTACTTGCATTGTAATATCTGTGTTGCTCATGTACAGTTGCTAAAACTCAACAGGAGTTCCTAAGTCTGCATGTTCACCCTGAACACATAATCCTGGGATATTGAACTGATTTATGCATTTCATCTAAATATAAGTAGTTACTGGGGGTTTAATCTGATATCTTACACGGTTGTTCAGTGTTTCCCGTAGAAAACTGCTAACCCGCGAGCTAGGGCGGTCCACCAGAGGCCCACTGCGTTTTGGTATTAAAAAATGTTACAAAAATTTGGAGGTGTACAAGCAGGCATCATAATTTGGAAATAGTGTGTGAGGCCAACTGGCAGAAGCAGGGAGAGCACAATTGGTGCCCACGCTCTCACATCCAGTTCAATATGGCGACTATAAACTTTAGCTTAATCTGTCTTTACTGTTACTGTTGTATAAAAAACCCTATTTTAAACAAACAACACTTAGCCTTGTGGGGTGGGGAAGTAAAGCCTGGTGGCCCGCCAGGCTTATATTAAACACTGGGGGAAACTCTGGGTTGATGGTTCTTTCCATGTGTTCTCTTTCTGTAAAAGGATAATACATTGGAAATATTTGCCTAAATTTAAGCATATGAAATCTCTTGTAACCTAATTGGCTCAGGTTCTTCCTGATGTCTCACCCAGTCACTCTTCCATGATTTTTTCTAGAAAATATCTTTCATGGTGTGTGCTGGATCTGGCACTTACAAACATTTGACATGCAAACAAGTTGCCAGATTAGAAACTGATAAAAAAGAAAATAGTAATTTTTGTTTTTATGCAAGATATACTTATGAAGAAACCACTCTGTACTCTGTGCCGTTTCAGAGGTTTTAAAATGGAAACTTTGTGTTTAAAATCAGCTTGCTTGTAAATCTGAGGAGTTTTCTGAGAGGTTGATGTGACCAGTCACAAATGTCATCCAGTTAAGATTTTATTCAAAACAACTTCAGTTCCCCTCTCCTTTAGCTTGTTTTTATCATGTGTTCAATTTTGATTGATTCATTTCTCTATTAGATTTTATTGATTATAGTTAAATACTAACTAAGATTACCATTTGCTCAGAATTTTTCATTCATTCATTTTTCTCTTTTTACTGTTGATTGTTAATCGAGCAACAAACAAATTACCTTTCAGTGAAACAATGTTACAATATTTAAGAGAAGGAATACATGAAACTGAATGTCTAAGTTAATTTACAATTTATTCATCTTTGAGCACAAGCAAAATATCCTATAACAGTAAATGTCATATATCCAGTTTATCTGTTGTTGATATTTATTTACTTTCTTTCCAGTAACTAAACTGTAACTGTAATAGTTTTTTCTTAAGGTGGGCTGAGGGGAGGGAGGGGGTCGGCAGGGTTCATGTCTAGATTGTGTGATGATGTTTACCACAACTGATATTTAAGATCTACAGTTCTGTAATAAACAGTGATGTCTGGCGTTGATGAATCTTGTTGAAGTGCGAGAGGAAAAAGTCTCCTGAGAGCGTTCTGTATATTGATATGTTGGAAGTGCAAAGACTGCATTCAAGTCCCATACAGCGGGGGTCTCTTAAGGGGCCGGACTGCTGGGGGGCACACTTACCCCAGAGCTCCCCGAGGAGCAGCGTTGATATCGGCAATAAAACCCTCCAAAATACAGTGGGAGAGCATCAACAGAGGCTCCGTTCTAACGTCAGATATCGACAGACAGAAGTAATCCACATGCTACGAACACAAAAACTGAGAAATGTCAGTGGAAGACACGGCATATTCAGCAGCAGAAAGCGCCTTAGCATCTGTTCTTAAATGGCTTAATCTTTCATGGAGGCCAGCGGAACGTGGAGCAATGCTAAACTACTTGTCAAGACAAATATTTCCAGCAGACTCCATTTGTATAATGGAATGGGGGAGGAAGGGGAAAAAAAAAAAAGATATATAAGCGGGCACTAAAAGTGTTTCTTCTGCCTCTTGCCCCCTGGCATCCAGCTTTCTCCTTCCCCTTATCTGGCACAAAGAGTGCATTGTTAGCAGAGCCATTACAAACAGTCCTGACTACACTGGACGACATATGGCTCAGGGGAGAGCGCTATAGATTGCAAGCGGTGGAAGAAAAGAGAAAGTTCATCAGACCCATCTCATCTGACCTTGCGTGTTTCAGGGGGAGGGAAACATGGAGGGACACCAGCGCTGAATGGACAGATTTTCCGAATGCTTTGAATTCCGTTAGGATGGCGGGGAAGAGAGAAAGGCGAGATGCTCGAATAAATGGATTTGGCCTATAAAGTGTAAGTGGTGTGATGCCCATTTCTTCAGAGGGATGACATTAGGGGGACCTGTTTGTATTGATGGCTGCACAAAGAGGGCCAAAGAGCGCACACAATGAGGAGTCAACGGGAGCACGGAGAGATTAAGGTTGATATAGTTTAGCCCTATAGCTTTGGGTCTTTTCATTTCCCAAACACAAAGAGGAAGAATGAAGGAGTGTTGTGTCTTAAATGCCTTTTTCCTCTCTTTTGTTTTATTCATTTTAATTTATTAGTCACATGTCCCCCCCCCCCACCCCCCCATCCCGGATGACAACAACAACAACAAAAAAAACCCCTTCTCGGATCGGATGTATTACTTATGACATCCCAGTTTTCATCCGTTCACAATTTCTACATTAGAGCTAAACCTCTGCAGCTGGAATCTCATGGCTGAGTTCGCCTGAGCCCATGAATTATTGAAACCTTCAGAGCCACTGGCAGGCAGGTTGAGGGGAGTTCATGTCCAAAGCCGAGCTTCAGATTCACAGACATCCCAACAGGAGTGTACTACAGAAAAAAAAGCTACTAATAAAAATTTCATTGAAATGAGACAGAGGGTGTGTGTGTGTGTGTGTGTGAGGGGAGGCGGGGTGGATATTGCTAGCATTCTCCCCCAGCATCAGTATGAAATCTTAATCTGAGTTAATGGAAGAGATATGAAAGCCTTTCTGAATTCAAACACAAGCGGTGCATAATTTATAAATTATTGTCAGAAAAGTGATTCCGCTCTGAGATTTACTCCCTTTTAGATGGAAGCCGACTCGAACATCGTGTTTTTGACCTCTGACGGCAGGAGATTTTACAGTAGAGCTGTCGATATCATCAGGTAAACTGGACAGGTTTTTTGTTTTAAGGAGAAGAAAACTTCAACCAAAGTGCTCCGAAAGAGAGAGAGGTAGAAAGAGAGAAAGTATGAGTTGTAGCCTCGGCTAGCCGGGATGATGTATGGTGAGTAAACGAAACAGCCTCCGGAGGCTGCTGTGTAAGACTCCTTTTGTCCTGAAGGTTGACAGTTTGCTAAAAGCTTCATAACGTCTCCAACATACCGCCGAGCCGAGTGTTATCGCAAAAAGCCTTCCCCTCTCTTATTTTTTTTTCTTTCCTCCTTATTCCAATTACACAAGATATGTTTGCACGGCACGCACTGCGGCTAATTCACAGTGACAGCTTCCTCTTCCTGCCGCGTGTGGCGGCGTAATAGAAACGGTGTCCCGCGCTGGAAAACATTCCTCACTAATGTAGCCCCAGCATGTCCAGCGCCGAGCTTCAGCTTGTTCCTACTCCATTACATGGCAGGGAACAGGTCCTGATTAGGATTAGCACATGTAACTCCCCCCTCCCCGAAGACAGCCCGGTTCAATCATCCTGACTCCCGCGCCCTGTTCCCACTCAGCAGCCTCTCTGTTAGCCAGGCCTGCAGCTTAGCTCTCATTCTTCTTAACCCGAGCAAGGGTTGGCTTTTCTTTAGCTTACCAAGCTAATTAAATAGATAACCTGGCCTCTTTGGATGCCAGTTATTGTCCTTGAACTAATTATTGGCCTTTACCAGGCCTGAGCACATGCATTGTTTTTATCTGCATCAGTTTCACTTTATTATTATCCTCTCTTTTTCTTACAGCAAAATGGAATATTTTTTAAAGACCAAATTTAACAAATTTAACTTTGTTTTCCAGCCACAAAGTTAAATTTTATAGCACAATAAAGTAGCTGTTAAATTCAGTTGTAACGAAAATGCTATATACATCAAATATGACTTAAAAGAAATTCTGGTTTCTAATTTAACACCTTGAAATTGGGCCTCTGTCTCTTTAAGACAATCCTGCTCTTTCTGAAACTCCTCCTTCAGGAAGTCATCACAATATGGCTCCTCTATTAACCCTTTAATAACTTCTTTTTTCTTTTTTTTTTTTTTACTAGCACTGCACTGAAAAGTAGCTGCTATGATGTCAGCAGATGTGCAGTTCCACCAGGTGTTTGCTAATTGCTGCTGGCTAGTCTGAAGGGGCTGGGTGGACGCTGCACCTCAAAGGCGGAGCTGGGGCTACCCAGTTGTTTTGCACAGCTGAATGGTTGCCATGGAGATTTCTCAAGACATGCATAAAAGAATCAAGGCAACACTCCAGGTTTGTTTTTGATGAGGAATAACATTATAACACGATGTAAAAGTCAAAAACGTTTTTACCTGACTCTGCCCCTTTAAAAATACAAAGCCATAGAGAATTGCACAACAAAATTGGCAAAACAGTAAAAAATCATCTATGACCCATCAGTCCAAATATCAATAAAACAGGCTGGATGACAACACTTTGCCTGATTACGGATAAAATTTATCTGAATTATGGTCTGACCAATAAGTTTTTCCATCTGGTGGTTCTTCATTTGGGCTACATGGGATTCACACCAAAAAAAAAAAAAAATTTAAATATATATTTAAAATTTGTGACATAATCAAATTTCTTTTATTTAAAAAAGTATTACATTATTTTTTTCTTTTCATGGTTTGACCAAAATGATCCTTAAACCTTGCAGATTAGGTTTGAACTAATGTTTTGATTTTGCCAACGTTTCTTCTGACTGAAAGTTTTAAATGGGGAGAATAATGCAAAATTAATTTTGTTGAAATTTTTACTGTATTTCCATGTATATAGATACTTTGAAACACAAGTTCAGTTTATTTTATATATCATATTTAAATTACTTGTAATTTCACACTTGTGTTGCATATTTTATATCACAAACTTGTACATTTGTATTTGTTCATATGTTACACTGTGGATGGGAGTAGCATGTCAACAAAAAGGAAATTTCCCCTTATGAATCAATAAAGTATAAAACTGCTAGTCTTGTTTCAGCCAGCTGACCGGCAATTTGTAGCAATGTGCAGGGGAGGGGGAGGCCGAATTCTATGACACTGACTCAATAAATGTCCCACACAGACATTAATTACTGTTTTTCCACACATTTAAAATGCACGGGCGAAAGAAAAGTCTCCGTCTGTTATTCCTAACGCTCCTCGATGTTTGTGTCACTAAACGGTAAAAAAGGCGAGGCTGCAGACGCAGAGCGACGGCTTGTTGTACTGCGGTGGGGCGGCTGGATGTTCCCAGACCTGGCAGGGCGAGGGGAAGAGAGTACATGGTTGGCTGAGTCAGGCATATCCAAGGTGATAAAAGCATAAAAAGGAGACATGAATGTTAGATGGGGTGCTGAAGTCTACACTGCAAACTTACTTAGAACAGCGACGCCGTGGCTTTCTTAATGTGAATAAATGGATGTGGGTCTCTGTACCCCTTCTGCTTTCGCATGTTTTCCTCTGGATTCCAAGTTGATGAAGCTCCCAAAAGCCTCAAAGCGGCAAAAAGCCAGGCAGCTCCCTCATTACCCTCCATTTACCAGCATCTGCAGCTATAGGCTGGCGAGAACGGAATGGAAACGTGGAAAATATTCCTTATTGTAATTTTTTTCCCCATTGTTTATGAACATGAACCAACCAACCAGCAATAATATTGTAATTGTTTTTGCTTCAGTAGTTTTTAAATGAATTGTTTTATATCTGTTTTTGATCATTTTACTGTATTTATTGTCGATTTTAACTATTCATTTAAACCAACTGCTAAAGGTACTTCTTAGGGACCAAATTTAATCCAGTTAATAAAACTAACAAAATAATGAAAACTGAAATTGAGGAAACATTGTTGTTAACTAGAATAAATAAACAAGGACTGTGTTTATGAATGAATTCATTCATGAACACAATCAGTTTATGTCAGCTGTTGGCAAGTAACGGCGCCTACGCTAGTCTGCAGTATGGCGACAGCAAAAGTTGGGAGAAAACACCAGTTGGTTTCAGTTGGTTGTTGAACAATAATTGAATACATTAATAAAACTAATCTATAATGAAAAAACCTAAAAGTATTGTAACCCTGGAAGAAATGAGTGCTGCAAATGATCAATGATGCAGGAATTAGATTGACTTGATGTATGTTTGCTGTATTTCTCCCTATTAAATAAACAACAAAATAAAAAATATTAAAATTTTCAATTTGCATGTTTATAAGACAAACAAATCTAAAGAGCATGCATGATCACTTCAGATGACACAAACGTCAAGTTGAGGCTCGTAAATCGAAGCTGTCGGTTATAATTTATTGACGACTGAACGTTCTCTCTTCCTGATTTAATTAGGACAGCTTATTAATTCAAGCTAGTTAGGGAGTAGGCAGATTATGTGTTGGATGTTGTTAAAATATCCAACAACGTCATCACCAAGGGCCAATCCATAATTCACCCTCTGTTCATGTGTGACTAAGAGGGCTTTATTTTGGAGCAGCCTTAACGGGGTAAAGTCATGTGGAAAAAGGTCCACTGCACTGCGCTGCGCCGACTCTCTCTGTCCCGCCAAGTGGAAGACTTAAGAAGTGTAAAAGCTGCCTTTTGGAGAGGCCAGAGTGGACTGAGGGGAGCGGCTCTTGGCGGATGAGGAGAGGTCACATGACGCGGGGGCCATGTGCGGTGGGAGCAATTTCTCGACCTTCTAACTGTGGCTGAGGCGATGCTGTTCATCTTTGGGAGGCTACCCGTGTCAGGTGCAGTGCCTTGGCTCCGGCGGGGTGGGGGCTCGTCTGGGGGGATCCGCTGTGTACTCCAAAGTGTCCATGCTGGGGAAGGAGGAAAAAAAAAATACAACAAACACACACCTGCGAGATGTCCCTGGACCGGAGGTGCTCGCTCACTCAGCTTTACTTTACAGTTTCTCTTGTGGGACCCCGGGGCCCGACCACTCCACTCCGGCTCCATCTAACTCCTGAACTCCCTCCCCTGTCCATTTTTTTTTTTTTTTCAACCTAATTTTTCCTCCCCTCTGCTTCTCCACCAGCCCCCCCCATCACATCCATCACCGGACTCCAGCATCCATCTGTTGTCTTCCCACTCTACCCCTAGCTTGTTATTCTTCTTTTAGCTTCTCCAAATGTTTTCGCTGCCTGCTGACCAACGTTTCAAACTCTCCTCTTTCAATTACTGAGACGGGAAGAAGAAAGTTGAGCAGGCATGAATAAAACACCAAAAGCTACCGTATAACCTCATGTTCTTAGCTCCCATGCTGGATGCTTCTTCCTCAGCTAATTCCCCTGATAGATTTGAGATATTTTACAGCAAATCTGCAGCAGAAGCTTGATCTACTTGAAGAAACGCGTTCCACGCCTTTCGGTTTTTTTTTGTTGTTTTTTTTTCCCGGTTCACTTTCACCTGATTTGAGTGCATGTGCTAGCCAGGACGCGATAGCATCCTGGCCCTCATCCCGCCACTTGCATATTCATCCGGTCTAGGTGCTAATTTGTGTGTTTCATGGCT
The DNA here is from genome assembly GCF_051168715.1 of Poecilia mexicana. Lineage (NCBI taxonomy): Eukaryota > Metazoa > Chordata > Actinopteri > Cyprinodontiformes > Poeciliidae > Poecilia > Poecilia mexicana. Next base: position 25,974,850 of record NW_028263373.1, read on the forward strand.
GTACTCACAAGCTTGTTTGCACGCCCTGCTCCACCTGGGCTTGTTTTGGCGTCCTGTCAAAGCCCAGGCCTGGCGAAACAAACAGCGTCTGTGAAGAAAAATACCATGCATGTTTAATTACAACAGGACGCTCTCTCCGTCTCGCTTTCTCCACAGACCTCCCCTCTGAGACGAGGGGCCTGCTTGTGACCCGGCGTTATTGTCGCCTTTTTTCTAGTATGGCAAGAAGGGAAAGAAAGAAGGTATAAATATTTAAAGTGCTTGCTGCAGTACAGCTGCACACACTCTCTCTCTCTCTCTCTCTCTCGCTCTCTCTCTCACACACACATGCATAAAATCACACAAAGGAAAATATAAGCACATCTTTTCTGAACTAAAAATATTAAACATCCATTATTGAAATATTGAATCTTTTTTGTCCTTTTACATTTTTTTGTTATACAAACATAGAAAAACTGCTTTTTAAGCTTAGAATGTACACAAGAAAAAAATATTTGACACTTGTGATATTAAAATGACTATTGCAATTTTCATTTGCAAATTTCTTTACAAAGAAAACCTGTCTCTATTGTCCATGAACAATTTTAAATGGGGAAACTCCATTGGTGGCATTAATATATACTTAAACCTTAAACTTCTTTTAGCAAACAAACTTCTTCTATAGCAGGGGTGTCAAAGTCAAATGGACGGAGGGCCAAATAAAAAATTTAGCTACAAGCCGAGGGCCGGACTGATCGAATGTTCATTGAAATTTTTTTAAATGACGCATATAGTCTAGTGAACCTAATTGAACCTACTGAAAACCTAACAAATATATTCCAATATGATCAGATAAATAAAGCAATATTTTCTTATGGCTCTGTCAGTAATCTTTAATTTTCAACAGACACAACTGAAATATTTTTAAAATATAATTGGATTGAAATACAATAAAATAAAGTGCAAAAATCTATTAATCCACATATGTCAGAGTCAAGGCATTTAGATGTGTCGCCGGCGAATTACGGTACTGCAAATTTAGATGTGTCGCTGGCGACACATCTAAATTTGCAGTACCGTAATTCCGCCACACGTAGCGCTAAGTGGAAAAATTCCAACGGTTTCTGAAAGGGGAGACGTTGCACTTTCCAGCAAGTATCGGGTTAATACGGTAACTTCGCAGCTGCAGCTGCAGAGAATGTAATTAATCCGGGGGGCACTCGTTTAATAGACGGTATATTTCGGCAATAACTTGGTGGATATTGAAAGTTCCGGTTGTTATGGATACATGGGTAAGTACATCATCTCACAGAACATTTAAAGAACTACTTACAGTTCAAATAAGGAAGATATTTTTTTTCAGACGTTGTGCCGGCTTGCTGCGGTCTGCGGGCCGGTTCTAATAATAAATCAAGATCATCCCAGGGGCCGCAAAAAAACTTCTCGCGGGCCGGATGTGGCCCGCGGGCCTTGACTCTGACATATGTGTTCTATAGTGACATTAAAGCTGCAGTATGTAACTTTAGGATTTTTACTAGAGATGTGCCGATCAGGTTTTTTCCTGCCGATACCGATACCGATCACCCATGATGGCCGATACACCGATACCGATCACCGATACCGATCACATAATTATTATTTATTTATTTTTTTATCATAAACACTACCGGTTACATTATGTGGAAAAAGGAACCATGAATTCACCTTAATTTAGACAAAAACTTGTTTTTAATAACTTTTTCCAAGAAGAAAACTAAACAAAACAGGCATTGTGCAAATTGTACTGCTATTGGTAGTGCTATCTTTAACAGACTGAAAACATATGAAGGCATAAAACCTCTCAACATTGCCAAAAAGTTCAAGTATAAAACTTAACATTCAAAGGCAAATACAGGATCCATTACAATAAACAATCCAGAGTTACTGAATGAAAACTTCCTGATAGCATGGCAGCTAGCTGATTACTGCTAGCTCTGATTGGCTGTTTCTGACTGAGCGGAGTAATTATGCAGATCAGGGAGGAGATCGATTATTTTTTCGGAGATTATTTGTCTCATGTTAGGACAGCGGAAGTTTTAATACGTATGTAAAATGTATTTTTTTTAAGTTAGATGCTGCAGCTTTAAGCAGAGGTTCGGTGTGAGAGTCACTACCAGGTGGAGCAGAAGCGAAGCTCCGTCTGTCAGATATTACTACCTGTAGCGTAGCAGCGGTTCAACAGCGAGAGCAGAACCAGCGTCTTACATCGCAGCTCGAAGACTTAAATAATTTTGTGGGTTATTTGTTTAGTTTTCTGACCGTCATGCTAATCCGGGTGAGTGTTTGTAGCTGTGCGCTGCTTTACCTGCTATCTGATCGCGCCATATGTCTTTTTTACTGCAGTGAGCCTCGATGTAGCCAAACTCCGTCAAGTATGTCATTGTTTTTATGTCGTATTAGCTTCGTTGTGTTGATGCATTTTGACGTGCTTCAATTTTCCGCAGCAACACGCAGCAAATGTGCTTAGGATTTGTTGTTGCGCGTTTGCGCAGAGTGAAGGAAAGAGGAGACCAGCTGCACAGGCAGGCTGCGAAATGAGAAGTAGGTGATCGGTATCGGTAAAAGAGACAATGATCGCCGATCACCGATCATGCACTTTTTCACGAAAATCGGCCCGATTATGATCGGTGACCGATTGATCGGCACACCTCTAATTTTTACATATTAAAACTGTTATGTCCTGATAGTACAATATGAGATGGATCATTTCTCTACCTTCTCCCTGTGGTTTTACTGCCATCTGCAGAAATGCACCAGTCCCCGTCAGAAACAACCAATGAGAGCCAGCAGGAGGGTCTTAGCGCTGTCAATCACCACCACTCACACCAGCAACAGCTGGTTCACCACAATGAAGCCAACTGTGAATGCTCAGGCTAGTTAGCTTGACCACTGATGACAGTGGATAATCAGATTTTCTGTAATGGTACTCTCATTTTTCTCCACCGTTAGCGCATTAGGCAGTTGGATTGATATCTTTCCAAACTACATCCACAGATGCATGAAGCCTGATTTTCGCTTGACTAAATCAGATCCATGAGGTTAGTTTGACCCCGCGTGGTCAAGCTACATAATTTCAACAACAACGTCGACATTTTACGCACCACACATCTCTGAAACTTTGAGTACAGACTATGGAACAAGTCACAGAGTATAAGTGCTGAAAAAATTGTTGTCCTGATCTCATGCACCTATTTTCTGAATGGTAACATCTTGTGTTTTTGGGGGGTGGGAGGTGGGGGGTTTGCAACATTAATTGTAACATTAATTGGACTTGAATAAACCTGAACCTGAATGTGTCGATCATAAAGCAATAAGGATCTGAATGAGACAGGAGAAACTGTTGGCTATGTTTTGTTGCTATGATGCTAGCAGTTAGCATGGCAACATGGACATAGTTCAAATTATATTTTAAGACTATAAACAACTGTTTTATTCAGGTGTGATGAGGTGGAGAAATGCCACATATTAAATAAGCCCAGATGTGCCGGTGTGAGTGCATACCTCAACTCTCCTGCGAGATTTTCTGGCTGTTTCTCCAGACTGAGATCAGTCTGACTGCTGCTCACTGCACGGAAGAACCGGACTGCCCACAACTATTCCTCTCAACTCTACTGCACAAAATACAACCTTCAGGCTCCAAAACGTCCTTAGTGTTGTTTCAGGAATGTAGTTTTCCTCCTTAATAACCTCCACTGAAACATTTATCCTCCTGCAACACACAGAGACGTCAACAGCCGTGTTGGTTTGTCTGTTTTGTTGATTTCTAAGGCAATCCGGTAAAACAGTTCACCACATTTGCATGGAAGCCTCACGTTGTCAAGCATCGTGTTAAGAAAGTGGGTCTAGGCAGCATTACAGTAGCTGCTTGTGGTAAACAGCCAGCCTGTCAAAGCTAACAGCAAGAGGCCGTCCTTTAACCTGGCAGAATAACATATGGAGACGTAGGGGATCTTCAGTTCCCCCCTAGGTTTGGTACTGTTGGCGCAGCCTTTGTCAAGGTTACATATCTTAGGTAGAGTTATTTATGACATTCTTTGTTAATTTTAGCTTGAAATATGGTGCATTTTGGCAATATTTTGACACCTAAACTTGAAGAAAATTTAACGTCTCCCTAATTTTTTGCATTCAAAGTCTCATAATCGGTTAAACGAGACATCTCATGGACTCACTCTCTTAGGGGAGTGAATTTTAAGCAACATAAACTCACAGTACTCAGCAGTATGAAAACAGCCACTGCGAGGCAAAACAATGGGCTCATCACACAGAAGTGGGGAAGGCGGGAGCCTTGTTTTCTCGAAGGCCTGACCTCTTTTTTCCCCGAAGTGTCACATTATACGCAACGCGTCTCCTTTGCATACAAAAGGTCAGAAAGATAAATCAAAATCTGCAAACCTGACTGGCCTGATTCATCACGGCAAGCCGGGTCAAAGTGTGAGCTGTAATCAGAATTTACCCTCAGACGGAAGATGAATTGTCTTTGTTCTCTAAGTGTTTCCGTGGAACGGGACGATCCGGCGCTCCTTGCAAACACACGCCTCTAATTAAGTTCGTCGGTGAAGTCCCTGTTTTCTTCTGAAGGAGGCTGAGTTTCATTGTTACTACTTTTCACACTTTTTGTGTGAGGGAAGAGACTAATTTACCCCTCGAGGTCCCGGCGATGTTTATTGGCTTTGTGACACTTGTTCTGGTTAGATAATCCATGATGATGCAATTCTCTGAAATGAAACACTTCTCCCAGCTAGTAGAATTCCAGTTTGGATCTGGGCCTGTGAGGGCTTTAGCTCCCCATCTCAGTGTTCCCACCCCCCTCCCCTCCTGCCAGCCCCCCTGCTGAGACATTAATTAAGGCTCCTTTTAGGTCCGTTTTCAGCAGTTGTCCCTGTAACGCTCTCGCTCAGTTAAAACCTGCTCATGCAGGTGGCCCTGGTGATCTCACAACAAGCTCCTTAATTAACTTGAAGTTGTAACAAATAGCTACACTTTTGTCTCCGTGTTTTCCCCTTTCTGCCTCCCTTTGTTTCCCTCTCTCCGAGCGTCTTCTATTGAACGTCTGAAATTAAAATACCTAAAAGAAGAAGGTTATTTTTCTTTTAACCCGGCGACTCTCCTCTGCTTGAACGTTCTGTCTTTCTCGCTCGGTAGCCTGTCATCTCTCGCGAAGGATGATCACGAGAACAGGCAGAGATTCAGGAAGGAGTGGAGCGCTGCCATCGAAACAGGCATCACACCTCTCCCACACGCCGCTAATTAGACTTAATTATTAATACACTTTGATTTTTTTGCCTTGCTTCTCCACCATCAGGTGCCAAAGTATATTTTGCATGTTTCTATAAATGAAAGGAGTGAGGTTAATTGATTGATACTGAAGGTTTTTTTTCCCTCTCTCTCTTACCTTGCAAGTTAAATCAAAGGCAATGCCAGTTTAATTGATGGCATGAAAGTCAGTTTAGAAATTATTAAAGGTAAAGTTGAAAGGAGGATGTTATTCAGTAGCAAAGTTATTTTAAAAAATAAAGAATTTTTGTATAATTTCATATAGATAAATCTATCAATCTATATATCTAACTGTCTATCTCTATTTTTTTTAAATAAGTAAAAAAAATTATATAATTTCATAGATAGCTAAATATATAGATGAAGTTGGTCCTACATTCATCCAATTCTCTACACCCATTTTCTGCAGGGCTGCTTAACATGTTAATTTTGATGAAACAATTCCATTGATTTTAGCACAGCTTTTTTTATGTACAGCTTTTTTTATGTACAAAGGTTCCTGCCAGAACCTTTGTTTTTGCATGTTTCTAATACACTTGTAAATCCGATGCACAACCGACATCTGCCAACAGCGATCATGGATGACGAAGCTGCTTCTCTTGGCCCACTGGGGGTAAATGACAATGTGATTGGACGCTGTAAAAAAATATTCTGTTCAAGTTGTGCTAAAAAGTAGCTAGCCTATGAGTGAAGTTATTCAAGCCTACAATAGCATCTCAATGCTAAACATGTAGCAACAGGACCGACGTCCCGGAGGCTAATGTCACAGTTCACTTTTCTAAAGGATTGGTTCATGTAGTTCCATGAATGATCCGGGTTCCTAAAACTCACCAATCTGATTGTTAAAAAACCTAAATGACAGATTAGAAATAATAAATCTAATCATAAATCTGTTTGTTGAGCTTATATGGCTTCAAAAATTTAGCAGCAAAGAGTTTTTGAATTGAAATTATTTTGTCAGTATATTTGATTAAAATTCAATTAATTACGATTAATTACTGACCCTCCAAAAAACTTGAGTAAAAAATTGTAATAGAGTACCACCACTACTTAATTTACTAATTAACCTTGAATTTAAAAATACTCTAATTACATCATTTAATACTGTTTTTAATTGTGGTAATTTTATGTGACTTTGTTCAGGGATTGTGTGGACATTGCATACCATATGATTTTTAGACTGCATCATTCCTCACCTGCTCAGGCACTTCAGACGGAAACTAAGCTAAATCTGGTGAAATCTTTTAAGGCCTTTTAACATGTTTTGTCTCTATTAATTAAGCCAATAAACTAATCTTATCTCCATGTGCATGTGGCAAATGGTCTAATAATGTTTTAAAAGATGAATTAAAAATGCTTCCGGGATTAAAGTACAGATCAGAAATCATACCAATATGTGGACACACTTCGCATAACATCAAAAACAGACAAATAGGTTTTAATTAAGGAAAGAAAACCCACAAAGTTTGACAAAAAACAGACAGTTAATGTTCTTTTGTGATTGAACTTTTATTTTAAACACTTCATCTCTGTTCCCAGCCTTCATTGAAAAGTGCCTAAGTGACTCACCCATTAAATTGCTCTGACTTTGCTGCTGATCCCATGCTATTCCCTCTTTGGGGGCTGAGGACGGGGCGGCGGCTCGCCTTCGACCCCAAACTCATCATATGGACCAGTGCTAATACCCCTGGACCCGCGGCTTTCTCGTACGCGGCTTCGGCGCCTCGGAAATAGAATCATCTCTTCTCGCTACCAAACAAATAAATCCTTCCTCCCGTTCTGTTTTGATATGTAATGTATCAGTGTTTCACTCTTCTGAGATCTTGTTATGTGGCAAATCAGCGATGTGTCTCTCTGTGGCCATGCTTCATCTGTCAAACCGGATTTCTCCACCTCAAAATAATGATCCTCTGCTGCACCGAGGGCCCTGCTAAAGCATCTGCTTACTTAAGATGGCTTTACACTGCCGCTGTGTGTAGGGTAACACCTGGCCCCCAAGAGGCGCCTGCAGTGGGTTACTAGTGGAGAGGCCCCTGACAGAAATGGGGGAGGCAAACAAGCACAGCATCAAGTGGTAGAGGGGGTTTGGATGTGTGAGTAAAGCTGTGGTCGTTGTCAGTGGATCTCCGCCAATGATAGATGTCGTAAAGATATATATACCATACTTATCAGCGTTAGGGTGTGCCAACAATCACAAAGAAGGGTGCCATGTTTTATCTGGAGAGCCATTTTCCGTGGTATTGAGTAAGTCAATGGTACAACTGTAGTATGCTCCATAAGTACAGTGTCACGTCTCTGATAGCTTTGAAAGGGTTCATTAAGCAGGCATCTGTATATTGTCTGACTTACCTCTGGAACCCATCCCATGGCGCTTCAAGTTCTTGGCTGAAAAAAATATGGATATAATTGTGGTGAAGAGTCGACTTTTATTTTGTGGAATAATCTCATCATGGCTGCACCTTCATCATCTGAAGATGAGGAGAATGACCTGGAGCATTAGGATTAGATTACATCTACTAGCATACTAAGAAGCTTCATCAACACGAGCTATGAGCAGCCCAACAGTTTTGGGACGTATCAGTGTTTGCAAAGCACAGTTTTGTTGGAAGACGGAACAAGAAAACAACAAACCAAAACTCATCTACCTGAAGCCAAAGAGTTCTTGTTAGAAGATACATTTTGCCTCCATGCACTTTTATTGTGATACTGATCTGCTGTTTGCGATGCTTTAAAATCAGATGAAAGTGTTTCTTAAGGGACAGTTTTCTAATGTACATTAGGAATGACTGGGTTACCATGTACTGGTTGATTTTATCTGTCAAACCGCGAACTGCTAACGATGTGAAGTTAGGAGTTGCTTCAAGAACTCTCTTTAATGAGTCTGGACTGCATTTCTAATTCAAACTAATTTAATTCAATCAAACTTTAAATGGTTGATTATACACTAAGCATGTTTCCTAAAAACACAAATTAAAATAGTTTCTATTGAAATAATAAAAAATAAGCATTTTCAATACTTTTTTGCAATTAGAACCACATAAAATTGTCGTGAATGGACTCTTTAAATGTAGACATTTAAAAAGTCAACTTTAAATGCCTTCATTAACATTTAAAGTCAATGTACATTTTAAATAATCTACACTGACTGCTGATTATTTGAAACCCAGTTTGAGATCAATGGAACAAATAGTATTTTTCTGAAAACAAAGGTATTGTCGAAGTTTCCTGTTGTCTCATTCTCGTGAACCCAGTGTGGTGCATCATCTCATCTAGTGAACCAAATTCATCTTTGCACATCTACTGTTTCTACAAAATATGCCTATTATGGTTTTATGCAAGTTCATAAAACAAAAAGATGGAGCGCAGATCACTTAAAGGAGTGTCTTTATTTTTTTAACCATCTTAAAAATGTCGGCCTCCATACAGAAGCGACTGCATCTCCTCCCAAACTGCCTGCACTGTGCTGTTTGCTGCTCTGTGAACAGCTCTTTGCCGTTCAGAGAACAAGCTGCTGCGAGGTCGGGTGTGAGGGCAGGTGAAAACAGTTGGTGCTGTAGTCTTGAGAAAGAGCTTGCCCCCGATACCTGGCCTGTTCTTCATTGTACTGTCAGACCCAGAGAGGCAGCCTCCCCTGTGGCCGACCGAGACCCGCGCAGCCTACCTCCCGCCCTGTTATCTGTTGTAATTGAGCAGGGCTTTGAGATTGTGTGTATGTGGGTGTGTGTGTGTGTGTGTGTTTTCTTTTTACAGTCAGTGCTTTCCCAAGATGGAACCCTAAACAATCAGAACAGTGCGCAAAAATAAGGTACTTTTAAGACCAGACAAGAAGTTAACTGAGTCTGAATGGACTATTTTTGGCTTTCAAGGAGCAGTGTTTTGGGTTTTCCAGGCACATGGTGCCATTTTATAGCACAATCAAATAACAATAGCTGTGTTTCCATGACAAATGTGCACAAACTTTGTCAATATTACGTTAGTGTCAAAATAACACAATTTTGCCATAGATGTGTTTCCATTAAATAAGAAACGCAACTAAAATCATGTGAATAAATTTCTCCATGCTCCACCTACTTCCTGTTGTCGTCTTCTTCTACGTAGTAACATCCGGTTGTTGATCTTGTGACTTGTACAGTGTGATAAAAGTGTTTCCATTGTGAGCTTGTAAAATAAACCCACTTTGATTCGGTCAAAAACAAAACCTCATGCTAGTGGCAAAACTTTTAATAAAAAAAAAACTTTTTAAATTGAAGTGATTCCATTAAACAATTTGTTTTTCAAAATGTCAAATTGCACCAATTATATGGTCAATGCAAACACAGCTATCATTAACTTCAGTTGCTATAAAATGCTACATATGCAAAATATAACTTGAAACAAATTTTACTAACTATATTAACACCTTGAATTTTTCCCGCCTGCTCTTTTTGAAACTCCGTCTTCAGGAAGTCATCACATTTTCACCAGCTTTGCACTGAGAAGTTGCTCGTACATCGAGCTCAGCAGATGCACAGCACTGCCAGGTGTTTACTAATTGCTTCTGGCTAGTCTGAAGGAGCTGAGTTGGGAGTCGTTGGGGAGGAACGCCGTCCTTGAAGGCGGGGCTAGGTCCAACCAGGCGTTTTGTACAGCTGAATGGTTGCCATGGGAGATTAAAGGATTTCTCAAACATGTATGAACAAATCAAATCAACACTCCGAGTATATTTCTGATGAAGGAATAACATTAACACGTGATATAAAGCTCAAAAAAGTTAATTTTCACATAATACCACCTCTTGAAATAAGATCAGTCTTGCCTGGAGGTGACTCTTCTCTAGCTCCTTCCCTCTCAGCTCATCTTATTCCCATTTCTGTCCTTTCAGAAGTAAATTAAAGTGATGATATGGCTTCATTAAAGAGGTAAATAAGAAGGGTTAGAGCCACAGCCCCCAAGTCTCATCTGTGTTGCTAATTGGCGCAGCGTGTGGGTTTGATGTGGTCGGGCGTGTGACCTGGGAGGGCTGCCAGCGCACCCAGTCCCTCCTTCCTCTCCGCTGCGGCTCTCTGCGTGTTTGTTGGGTTTGCTAAATCAAGGTCTTCTCTCTCTCTTGTTTTAATCACTCCATCCACTTGGATGTAAATAAAAAAAATCTATTTAATATTCCAACAAGCAAACACCTTTGGGCTCATTAATCAAAGTGTCATAAGATGTACTTCACTACAGGATAATTAATTTCCTGATATCCTCCAGTCATCGTGGAATGCCCTTAACTTAAAATACTTGACATTTAGCCCTCGATACGGAGCTAACAGACTTCACAAGCTTTCAGCAGATTGTAGTGCAGGACAAAAATATCAACTTACAAAATCATCTATTTGTTTTCACAAGGAGATCAGACTAGCTGCAGCACTGCTTCATTAAAGTACCCCATCCCTTTCTGCAGCAAAGGTCAATATGTTATGATTTTCATACATTTTATTTTTTTGGTGTGTATATCTACATTTCCAGTGACACTTGGTGATAAGCTATCTACGTTTAGCAATCCAAGCTTCTAGCGTTTGAATTTCTTCAAATACTAGATGATTAATATTTTACAGTGTACTATGCTGAAAAAAACCCTTCATCTGCATTTTAAAATAATATTGAGTGACATCCCATCCTTAATTAAAGTCTTCTGGGATGGCTGTTGTATTGTATTTTTGTTGTTTTACAAGGTTTGAGAGTGTATTTGAGAATATTTGTCATGTTTTTCAGGATTACATTAATGAGGTCAGACACTGATGTTGTATGAGAAGGACTGGCTTACAGCCTCCTTTCCAGTTCATCCTAAAAAGTGTTCCAACCTTAGCACATCTACATGCTAAGGTTGTCAAAGTCAAGCTGTTCAGTGAAGCTGAACAGTCTTTGATTTCTCGCTTTCTTGTATAACTTCCATGTTTCATTACTAACTCTTGGATACGTTTTTTTTTTCTTTTCTTTTTTTGCTGTAGCTACATTTTTTTATTGAGTTAACATTTAAATGCACGCCAGCTTTGAGAATTTTTTTTTGATAAATATTTTGGTGGTAATGAGAGCATCTTAAGTTTCACTCTAAAGGTAAGAGCAGCTATCACTATTGCCATGTTAGATTTATATACTAGTGTTCTTTAGAAGCACTTGACTGTCCCACCATCAATTCCAGCTTCAAGAAGCTTTTCTGTTGTTTTATTTTTTATTTTTTATTTTTTATTCTTTGTCAACTTGAAACTTCACATTTTGCCTTTTCATTAAATAGACACCCATTCAAACAAACATGTCCTTTTCTGTTTGCTGTAGCCAAATTATCCCTGCAGTGATTCCAAAAATCATTTATTCTGCCATGAACAGGATCATGTTGAGACATTATGTTGAGAGAGCAGTGAGGTTCTCTGCAGGTAATGTCCATTTAGACAAACAATAATAATAAAACATCTTAAAGTGTAGGATAAACTTGTAAATTAGTAGAGGTCAAGATTTTTATTTGACAAGTTTGAGTTTAGTGTTTTTGGATAATGTCCCCCCAACAGTTATTTAGAAAAATAACACTTAGAGGCCTAAATGTCTATCCTCAGTGGTTTCCTCTGGGATTGGCAGCATGTGCAATGCCAACTGACCTTTTGCAAATCTGGCTAATGGCTCTTAAGTAAGCACAGGTCTCCCTCCAGAGACGGCACCTTTAAAAAGGTTGTAAATAAAGCCTTGTCCCCAACAATTAGTCTACCGTTAACATGCCCTTACAGGATGTAGTCCTGCTTTCTGTATCTGAGGAAAACAAATAGTGAAATTTTCCCTGCACTGTTTTTTTTTTTTTTTTTTTTTGATGGCTCTGTGGTAAACCTTTTGGAAGGAAAGGCGTTTATCTCCTCATGGTGTTGTAAATGCACTAACTCCAGTGCTTTTTTTTTTCAGTCCCACACCAAGGCAGATATCTTACTGTGAACTTAACGATTCAGCACTCACGCATCAAACTGAGAGGCAGGAGAGAACATTGGAATATTTGATTTTTCTCATCATGCAACTGAGCATAAATAACACTTTGGAAAATGTCCAATAAGTGATTTTCTCACTTGCCGTGAACAAAGATATGTAAATTATTTGGTGCTCAAAAAAAAAAAAAGTCTTTCATTTTCAGACTTAAATTAAAGCCGAAACTAGTTCTGTGTTAGACGATCAGCTTTGCCACAGCAAGATCTGCTTTTATGAGACTCATTACATTCGGAAGCCCATAGCATTATTATTTTATACAGCCCTGCAGCTCACATCAACAGCTCTTTTAGTTTAACTCATCCTCAGCACTAACTAAGAAGCAATATTGTGACATTTTATACAAGCCAGTATATTAAGAAGATATACAACTTAGGAGAGAAATTCCCTGCAAAAGCAGCATGCCCCCGCATGTCTTTTTATGGCTAATGTAGCTTGGCTAGTCATTTACCCCTTTTACCCAATAACAAGCAATTTAAAGTAAGTTGTTGTTAGCTCAAAGTTAGCCGAACAGAGATCATTAATGTCCAGCTTTATCAGACCTAATAATTTTTCATTCAAAACAGTTTCTTATCTTTAGAGGGGCAGTGTTATGTCAAATTGACTTTTATGAGCTTTAGATCATGTTATGATATTCCCTTATAGCTTCCAGCACACAGAGCGGCCTTCTCCCTCTCAGCTCCTTCAAGACTAGCTAGCAGCAATTAGCAAACACCTGGTGGAACTGAGCATCTGCTGAACTCATTATAGGAACTGCTGCTCAGTAAAATGTTGGTAAAAACATTGTTAAAGGGTTAATAGAGGAGCCATGTTGTGATGACTTCCTGAAGGCGGAGTTTCAGAAAGAGCAGGAGTTTTTAAATTTGCCACTTTAAGGCAATTACAGAGGTTTCTTCAACGGATACCTGCTACACCATGTGGGACTCCTTAGTTGGAGTTGGTGGTCATGGTTTGTGTACTGAAATGTTTGTCTTCCTACTCCCTTCAGACTGTGCCTTCCTACCTGCTCAGTTCTCTGACTTCAGCACATCGGAAATTACATTTATTTTTGATTCCGCATCCCGGTACCAGTAAACCCAGAGCCTTGTACTGATCCGTAGCCTGTAGTTAGGGAAATCCCTGATCTAACCAAGAGGTTACCACTCCATCAACAAGTTCCTAACACTGCTGTTAGATTTTAGAGGCAAGACATCACATTTAGGGCTTGTTTATATCGCAGAATGCCCAAAAAGTATGACGACCTAATCCGGTCTGAGCCGGTACTGGACAGACTCCTGGGCACAGTGCCAGTTTAAGTTTGTTGCTACTGCTCTCACACAACCCGTGTTGTCAGACATCCTGGACAAACCACCTTAGAAATCTTCACTTTTTGAACTCAAATTTGAACTGGAGGCATTGCTGTCACCACTGATGTCTTGTATGTATGTTATTTTGTTGCTTTGATGGCTAGAGAGGCAGATTATCCCAGAGGAGAGGCAGATTACCCCAGAGGAGAGGCAGATTACCCCAGAGGAGAGGCAGATTACCCCAGAGGAGAGGCAGCTTACCCCAGAGGCTAGAACTTTTTTGTGGTTTCTGACCCTTGAGCCTACTGGTTTTCTGTCATACTTTTCATATCTTTACAACTCTGGCATAGAAATTGCATGGAAGTATTACAACGTACAATCATGAACACAATTGAAAAGGAAAAGTAGCAAAAAGTTATGACATATGCTCATAAATATTAAATCTGTTATTCCTAATTCATAGCTTTATGTCATGTTGAAGCAACATTAATCTTTCTCCCTTTGCTCCTTCATAGCACCTGCTTTCCAACTGTTTCTATTCTCTGTTTTTTTTTTTCGTCTTTCTTACTCTTGCCTTGTTTTCAGCAGTTTTGACTTTGCAGCAGTGCCGGTCAAATGGACGGGGTGTCTGTTTCAGGGCAGGTTGTGACTTGTTTACTGTGTATTTGGTCATTCTTTGGCATCCCACACACAGTCTGAAACCCCATAAATGTTTGCTGCTAGTCAGTAAATGTCAGCATCAGAAAAACAGACATTTAGGTTAGCCAGATATACCTCCTACTCACTGAAGGAAAAAAAGAAGAAGCTAAACAGCTTCTATAGCTCAGTGTGTGAAATGTTGGTAGGTCTCCGCAGGTTGTGTAAGTTTTTTTTCTTTTCTAAAACTAATGCCTAACATTTGTCTCTGCTTGCCCTTTATTTAGAGTGTTTAGAGAAAATAGTATATATTTTCAAAAATATTGAACTTTTGCATGATATTCAAATTGCTGGAGCTATAACTGTAACGTGCAGCTGCAGGTAGAGTACATTGGAGGTGGAATTAAATCTAACACCTACAAATCTCAGTATTACCACATTAGCAGGTGTTTATGAACTATTTTATGCTTTGGTTCTTTTAGAACTAAAGATGTTTCTGTGGTTGAATGTAAATGTTGTTAATCTGCTATCGTAGAAACAGAGATGATAGATCTCAACAAGGTTTTTTATCTGCTAAATTAAAGGTTGATGTTATGATTGTCACAATATTTTTTTTGCCAGAGCAAAAAGTTGCATTGATAATGTTGTATTTATACATGTGATGACAGAGTAAACAGAACCGGTTACCAAAAGAACTAAAGAAGTTCAGTTCAGATCAAGTGATGTGAATCTTTAGCCACTTTACCATTGATTCTATTACGAACCAGAAAGGTATAAATAATATTTAAATTAATAATTAATTCACAATTTTGCATTATTTACTATTACTGCTTTTAATTTTGTTTTAGTGTTACTCTTCATATAATCTACACCTGGTCTGTTTAGTTGTGACACATAAACATTCTCCTTCTGTACACCAGGCACTTATTTAATTAATCCATTGAAATTAACGTGTTGAATTGTTTTCCGTAATTTTGACTTTAGAGTTAAGCAAAAATAAACACTACAATCTATGGAGCAGCTACAACTGAACTGAATGGTATTCTTTAAAATCCCGTTTGTGATTGTTGATACCATTTACTCTTTTTGTAAGAGGTGTTTTAAAAAAAAAACAAAAATACTAAAACATCCCCTCATGTAGTTTATTCATTTAAACCTCATATCTTTTACAGTCTTGTCTAACGATACAAATGCATCTTTATACGTCTATATATTTTGGATTTGATTTGCTGAATTACATTTTCTTTTTCAAGCATTTGATCTTCCTTTAAGGTCTCCACCATCGTACAATTAAAATAAATATTTACCAAAGCAATCCACAGTAAATCCTTGGCTTGGGGCCGTATCACCAGGTTTGTCACCATATGGTGTGAGCCTGCTAGACCCCCACCCGCCCCCCGCCTCCACCCCTCCAGTCATCCACCTAAACTGTGCTGTCAAGCTGCAGCCTCTTAAAACACAAGACACAAGCCCGCTGATTAACATTTTCAGGCTGCAGCACCGAAAATTAGGCCTTGGCTTTATGTACGAAATCTGTTTCTCTTAAATGATTCATGCGCTCCAATATGTTAAGACTGGGAATTATACTTCTGATATTTATTTCATGCCATCATGCCCTTGGAAACAAATAGAAGTTTATGCTGAGGATGAAATATTAAAATCAGATCTGTAAAATAAATAAGTAGAAAGACCAGTATACATATTTACAAGAGACATGGTGTGATAGTTGGAAAATAAATGAGGGGCTCATCTAGCATACTAAGAAAATGATGTACAATGAGGCAAAAAGTGCTTTGGGATATTTTGCCGAAATAATTTATGAGGCTAAATAAATCATTTATTCAGCCAAGCTTAGACTATTTATCTAAAATGAATGCACTCTGCATCGGTTTTCATAGCTCAGCATTTAAAAGAGGCTTTTTAACCGAGGAACTGAGGAATAACTGATTCTGAACTGGGGAACGGAGACAATATCGATGAGGTGTTAGAACAGCGGAGCCACTGTGAAAACTCATTTATTCATGCATTCAGCGAGACAATCCTAACCTGCTTTGACCCGCCGTGTCTTTAAACCGTCGCTTCTCTGCCTTTTGTGCATTTTACAGTGACGCTCCACACTAGGTAGCATCGCTGACGCCAAACGTTGAGCCGAGTCGAGTTGAACTCCTGATTTTTTTATTTTTTATTTTTTGAATGGAACCCAGTTAAACGGAATCGGGTCAACTCCGTCTGATTTTATTTGAAGTGCTTTCAAGAAACTGCGCCTAAAATATACAACAGCAGACGATTAAACATGCTAACTATTGGTGGGGTGGAGGGGATGAGGGTGCAGTGATGAATAGCACTGAAGCATTAGCTAATGTGCTAGTTAATGTGGATATACTGAATCGTCGCACTTCTGACAAATAAAAGCGTTTGAACCATTTAATCCATTTTGCTTTACTGCATCGCACATATCAAAAGGCTGTTTTTGAAAAGTGCTTCGTTTTATAACTGGAGGGTACGCTTTGTACGCTTTTTACCCCCTCCACCTCCCTCCATCCCAGCCCTTCCCTCCGCCACCAACACCCACCCCGCCCCTCCACTCCTCGTTTCTGAAGAAAGCTAGGTGTTAACACTACAGAAGCAAAAGGAGTAAGAAGAAATCCTGCAGGTACCCTGTGGGTATCTTTCAAATTAATCGTCTGGCTGGTCTGTCTTATGTGCCGTTTTGAAACATTAACAAGACCTTTGAGAGCCTGGAGAGAGAGAGAGAGAGAGAGAGAGAGAGAGAGAGAGAGAGAGAGAGAGAGAGAGAGAGAGAGAGCAGGACATGGCATGACAGTCTTTAATGTTTTATTGAACAGATACAAATTATTTTGACTCACTGTTCACTGTTTTGGTGTGAGACAGTCAGAAGGCGAGCCAGGGCACGCCATGGGCACTGTGAGGGGACGGCAGAGGAAGCGTCTGAAGCTGAAAGCCACACACTCGCATTTATTATTTCTGTTCTGCTGGAAAACAACGCCATGATGCGTTTCAGATAACACTGGATGTAGTTGTGCATGTGAATGTCTGCGTAAAGGAGGTGTGTGTGTGTGTGTGTGTGTGTGTGTGTGTGGGGGGGGGGGTGTGTGTGTGCGTGTGTGTGTGTGTGAAACGGTATTGGTCCTGATATGAATCTGATCTTGAAAATGAGTGATAACATGAATCATTTGCTTTTGGTGGATTTTCCAGAACAGAATAGAAAATGTTTCTCATGATAACTTTCCTAATGACGTGTCTGCAGGAGACTGGATTGTGATTTCGTTAGGCTTCTTCCCCACAGACTAGCCAACAGCCATTAGCAAACACCTGGTGGAACTGCATGTCTGCTGAGCTCATCATACGAGCTACTTCCAACACTCCTAAGAGCGGTTGAAAATGACATAATAGAGGAACACTATTGTGACAGCGTGCTCTTAAAGACACGGAGCCCAATTTTAAGACATCAGATGCACCTATGAGTGTGTTCACACTGCAGCCTGAAGTGACTCAATTCCGATTTTTTTGACGTAATGCGGCCTGTATCCGATCTTTTCATGGCAATGTGAACAGCACAGGTTGGATTCTTTTTCGAATCTGACCCATATCCGATACGTATCCGATTCAAATGCGACCTAATGTCCAGGTCGCATTCATCCGAACTGAACGTCACTGATGCTCAACAAATCTCACTATTCTGCGTCCTGATACACGCAAGCGGGAAGAAAAACAACAACCATGACGGATTATATGAGGATTAAGTTGTTAATATGCTGCTCCGGCCTGATAACAACTTCAAATATGTAAGCTAGCTCCAACGTTAGCCTCCATGTTTACTTCTGCAAACACTGAGCACTTCTTTTTATGGCAGTTGGCAGAACACTGAGAACGCTAACGCTGACGCTATTGCGCCCTCTACTGCGCATGCGGGACACTTTCAGGTCGTTTGCCCGTTTACACTGCAGAACGCATACAGGTCGCATTTACGGGCAGTGTGAACGGCCCCGGCAAAAGAATTGCAGTGTGAACGCACCCTATGATGCAAAGTCAGATTTCTTTTTATTTTTTTTAATTTTTTTTATGTACAGCATTTTCATCAGTGAAATTATATAATTACTTGATTTTGCAAAAAAAAAAAATAAATAAAAAATGTACAGAAAATACACAATATTGCCATTTCAATAAAATATACAAAAAACGTTTGCCAAATTTGACAGTGTGAGTTTTTGATATTTGAATATTAAAACCATCAAACATAACTGCAAATCCTAAAAGTAACTTTATGGATTCTGGCTTCATATTTCCTCAGGCCTGTCAAGAAGAAATGGCTGAACGTCATTAATTTGTTGGGTGATCTAATAAAAACTCCAGAATGTACTTTCTGGATTTTTACACTGTCTCAACTTTATCTGATTTATTTATTTTTTGTCACTTTTGTCAGACTGTCACTGCAATTTGACCCCTACCTGACCTCTATCTGACCTCAGTCTGACCCCTATCTGACCCCAGTCTGACTCCTTCATCACTTCCTTCCTCAGTCCTCTCACTGTCAGCCTCTCTTCTGAACTCCTCAAGATCTCTTACATTTCCATCTATTGTCCAGATTCCTTCTTCACTTTATTTTGTTTCTATTACAATTATCAAAACTGTTGCATTATTACACCTATAAATATATGCTTCATTTAGAAAGGCATACAAGTCAAATTCAATTCAAATAATATATTTATATAAAATTAGAGAACATTTAGTATTGCAGTTTGTTTTTTGTTTGTTTTTTTGCTATACAGCTGAAACCAGAAGTTTACATACATCTGCACACTCAAGTTTACATATTAGAGAAAAACACAGGAACTTACCACAGCAATCATAAGTTCAGTATATATAACTGTGAATACAGTTAGATATTAATATGAGAAATTAAACAAATAACAATGGCAATTTTTGTTTCACTGAAATTTATTATAAAACTTTTCATAGAAGAACTGCAGTGCTGGAAAAATGATAGAATAAAAATATAGTGGAAATTTAGTGGAATATGTCAAAGTCTCAGAAATTCACTCATAAAATGTGATGAGTTTAGCATTCAGGGCAAAGATAATTGATAAAAACATATTTTGATCACTTCCATTCATGAGTGAGATTTCACTTCTTGTTCCATGCTGTACAGAATTCTGAGTTAAACCAAGAATTTGCAACAGCCCTGGTCTAAAGCAGAACATGTCAAAGAGAGCATGAGCTGCTTTAAAAAGCATTTATGAAAAAAGTTGACACCTTTTAAAGTGTCAGTCTCTTTAAAATGTCAGCTTTTCTCATAAATATGGCCTTTTTCAATTATTGTGATCATTAAGTCAGGTATAGTCACTTCATCTGATCAGTAGGGTGTCACTGTCAAGTTTTAAAAACTCTCCATGATTCATAAAGCATTTGTTGAACCTTTTTCCAATCAAGTTTTATTCCCAGGATTCCCCCAAAACAAGACTGCTTTCGGATTTTAAAAAACAGAAAACTAATGAATAAAAAAAATGAATGAATGAATGAATTTCTAAACAACATCAAATACTAAACATAAAGCTTCGAAACGCAAGACTCTGTAAATCTTTGACCAACATGGTATGATGTAAACACTGGGGGAGAAGATTTTGCTTCTTTTCTTAAATGAGTAAAAAATATACTGCTGTAGATAATTCTAAAAGTAATGGTGTCATGAAATATTTAGAAAAACACCAAAGTGTTGAACGTAAAGGTTGTTTCCAGCCGTCCACTGGGTGTAACCAACAAACAGTGAATGTGTTTTGATCTGGATTATTTTTGTCCTAATAAAACTGATCATAGTCAGTTAAAAGTCCCAGTATGACACCAAACTAAAGCCAGTAAAATTAATGGCATCTATATTCTTAAAAAAACTGACTCATTACCATGTAGAAAATATACTTACTAAAACTATATTCATCAATCTAATGTTGAGATTTGCATTGTTATGCTTGTCCATTTTTTAAGACAGATTTTGTCCTAAATCAGCCTTAACATGCTGCATCAATACACGTGAACTTGTTTAAGAAAAATTACTGTAATGTTCCCAAAACCTGAAACACATTTCTTGATTATTTGTCTTAAAACATATTTTTGATGTGACAGAATAATCCACGGTTTTCATATTTGGAAAAATCGTATAACTGAGCACAATCCAGGTTTTATTCGTTGTTTTGTTTTGACTTGTTGCCTCACTGGAGCCGTTTCAGTTAATACAGAGCCGACAAAAAAACTGAGGGGAAATGTTGTTGCCTTGCTTTAAAATGTATCATTTTGAGTTTGACAAAACATTTGTTGAGTATTGCCTCAGCTAAAGGTGGTCTGCAGCCAATGCATTCTGTCTCGCTGTGAACAAAACTGAAATGGTGGACAACAATTAGGCTTGCTATAGAATGCAGATTAGCTCAACAGAATAATGTCAACAAAGCTGTTTTAAAGCCGTCCTCATGAACAGTTTTTATTTTTTTAAAAAGTGATTGCACAAAGCACACTTGCACACTTTGCTGTGGGTGCAGCTGAAAAAAAAAGTTCTTCAATCAACATAATTGACTTTAGTGAGGGACTCCTATACACTTCTAAAATTAGCAACCTGAATAATTAAGAAAAGACAATGGGTAGAATCATCCATCTGTCCATCCATTCATCCATTCATCCATTCATTCATCCATTCATTCATCCATTCATTCATTCATTCATTCATTTTCTAACTCCTTGCCCCTACTGTTGTCAGGAGGCGTGCTGGTGCCTATCTCCAGCGAACGTTCCGGGCGAGAGGCGGAGTCACCCTGGACAGGTTGCCAGTCTGTCGCAGGGTAGAATCTTATGTTCTTTAACTCGAATGTCAGAGTTTTGAGTACAGATTGTGTAATATAGAATGTATCTTTAACCACAAAACAGAAGCTGTTCTTCACCTCAGGATAAATTAAAGGGCCACGAAACTCCTGCGTTTGACACTTGACCTTTGCTTTCATTCCAGTCTTGTTCTCTCTGTGGATCCCTCTAGTTCAGTTTGTTATTCTGCCTGACTGCTTACATTTCTGTCGTTTCATGTCATCGTGTGAACTCATAGGTCTATTATTTCATGTGGCTCAAACTTTAAGGGAATAATTTTAAACAAGTCAGGATAGGTTTATGGCCTATACAAAACATTTTTCTTATACTTTTTAGGACTTTGTCACTTTTACGCAAATTATGCTGTTGCTTATTTGCATTAACATCATAATCAGGAGGTTTTTGAAAAGACTTGTTTTCCAGACACCAAAAAATGTTAACCTATTGCGTTAACAGCTGGATTAATGGGTGGGCGCAGCTGGCTCTAGAATCAATTCACTCAAACAGAAGTACAAACAATGTGCAAAATGTGAATTTTACATTATAGTTCCCATTTAATTTAAAGAACTAAAAGCAGGTGACTGCTGTGTTGGATCTTGGAAAATATTAAGGTTTATGTTTTAGAAATGAACCCAGAAGCAAACATTTCAAACAGCTGGAACATTTTTTCTGGAAGTCCAGAATAAAGGACACGACCCTGACTTTGGACCAGATGCTTTGTTACGGATCAACTTCTGGCCGACCAGTTAACTGGCAGTGCCTCCCAGGCAAAGTAAATTCATAGAACAGTTTTTTATATCTATAGATGTATAATCCTCCAGTTTCTCATTAGAACTCATTAATAACTTCACCGTATATCAGTTTTGCACGAAGTGGAAGGTAAAACGAGAGCTGATAAAGCGACAAAGCTTCTACTAGAAGAAAATGACAACAAAGAGAACCACCACTTCTACTCCTCTTGCTGTCCTCTGAGTGCAGTCGCTATTTATGCATGATTAACAGACCTGCTAATTCAATTAGTGTAACAAGTCGTGGTTCTTTCCCTTACACTCGATTGTTTCTAAAGTGCTAATGATGCATTTACATTGTTAATGTAAGATACTTTATCATGTTCAACATCTGAATGATTCCTCTAGGACTGAGAGCAGTCTGTTCCCATTAATGCTGTTGGATAATCCACTCACTAGGTGCCACAGAGTCATTACTCACCGCCATCATTTACCTGCTAATGTGTGTTAGCTGGGAGCGGGGAGATGAAATTCTGTCCAGTTTGTGAGAGGTGACACGTGTTCATGCAGTCGTTCTTCACATGCTATGTGTGCCAGTTACATGACAAGCCCTGGTTTCTTTCACATCCAGCATCACCAGTAATACACCTGGAACGCAGGATGACTCTTTAAACGATGTGTTCAGGTGTAACAGTAGTGATGGCAAAAAAGAAAATTAGAGTTTTATTCCCAGTCAGAATAAAGAGCAAAACTGAAAATAAAAATTTAAGCCTGTTATTGCAAAACCTTTTTTTTTTTTTTTTTACATATGTGGATGAACATAAAATCTGAATGTTCTTAATATCACTTTTGAAAGTTATAACTATTTACTGTAGTGTTAGAGTTGTGTTTGCAGTTTAACATTTCTTCAAGATGAACAAGATTCATTTTACCATAAATTAACTTCAGATAATATAATTTGGCTTTTTTCCTCACTATTGCCTCAAAACTAAGGCCAGTGATCTCAAGAAGCAAAGCGGCCCAAGCCATCCCATAAATAGTCCAGTTTCTTTTTCTGTGAGTGTCATCTTTATCTGGACTTGGGATGGGAAAAGAAGCAAAAGAGCTAATTACAGGGGAGTGGATGCAGCTGGGGAAAGGATCAGGTAGGGGCAGATAAGGAAGAGATTAACAGCAGGGAGGGGAGTGGGTAGGTATTAGTTATCCCTATTGATTTCTGATTGTTTTGCTTTTTGTTGATGATAATTCATGGGAGGTATAAACCTCGATTTTTTTCATAACAAACCAAGAGGAGCAATGCATCACCAAACTGACTTCTGACTAGAAATCCTGAAGAAAGGCCACATCTGAGGTGAAGTTTGAATGATCAGACATTGTCATGGTTGTTCCAGGTTTATGCATCATATCAGGACTGCAGTGTAGCATGGAAGAATCGGCCAACTTTTCTTTTAGATTTGATGATGCACACACCATGTGCTTTCAGGTTGAGCTTTGTGGGGCTCAATGTGAAAGCGGAATAGTTCAGTAGACATGAAAGTTTCATCTTCTGCCATAAAGAAAGACGGCAGAGTAGCCATTAGACAGATTCGTTTAATAAGGAAGGAGAGAAAATAGTCAAGCGAGGCCTGCAAGAGTGGACGGAAAACCTTGAACATAGTTTCTGTGTGTGATTAGCACAGATATATTATTGAGTCTGGAGCACTCTAAAGTCCATTTGAAAGTTCTGAAGTAGTAATGGTCCTGTTAAATGAATTGGTAGTGTGCTATGGCATAGCAGGAGCTTCAGGAAAAAGAATTGGAGAAAGATATGATCAAAGACATGGTGATATAGATATGTGGACTGGGTATGAAAAGGTTAAGGACACAAATGACTGACTGTTTAGCCTTTGCTTCCGGGTATTTCCATTTGGATCTGACAGGAAACTTAGAGGGCAACATCATCTGTTCAGGAATCTAACGCCGGTTTACAATCACACACTGAATACAGCATTGGTTTCTCCATTTCTCTGAAGGACGGTTGTAAACGAACAAAGGAATGTTGATGTGATGACATGCTGAAGGCGGAGCGTCTCTAAGAGCAGCAGCTTCTTAAAGAGACAGAGGCCCAATTTCAGGGTGTTAAATTGGGAATTACATTTTCTTTTAAGTTATATTTGTCATATATAGCATTTTCATAACTGTAGTTGATTGTAACTTGATTGTACTCTAAAATGTCACCATGTGGCTTTAAAACACACAAAACTGCCCTTTTAAAACTTGTCAGATTCAAAGATTTTGGCGACTTTGTTTCTCATCTGTTTAGACTGAGCATCATGTGTTGCCAGGCAGTTTCTGTGTAAGTGATTTCTTGATTCCACACATCAGATAGTAATAACCAGGCATGGATGTACCTGGTACCTAGTGCCAAACTTACACAGAGACCCAGGGTAATGTATAACTCTGGAAAAAAAATGAAGAGACCACTGCATTGAACCACATTGAAAACCTCCTGGTTATTTCAACAATTATTGATTTCTGAACTCTCCCTCAGTTAAAACAATAGTATCGTTTCTAAATGAATATGATCTAATTTTCTTTGCATTATTTGAGGTCTAAAAGCACGGCATCTTGTTAATTATTTTTGAACAATTCTCTTTTTCTGCAAATACAAATAATTTTTTGCTTTGAATTTTGGAGACATGTTGGTAGTTCATAAACAATGTTTATTTTACTCAAACATATATCTATAAAAAGTAAAATCAGACAAACTGATCATTTTAACCGGTCTCATTTTTTCCAGAGCTGTATGTATGTATATATATATATTTATTTTTTATCACAGCAATGAGAAAAATATGTTGTCACACAATCGCTGTTGCCAGAAAAAGATTGTGTTACTAAAGCATGGTATTAGGATGACAGTAGATGTGAGGATAAACATATAATGCCAGGAGCTTCTTCATTACACAGACAGGAAAAAAAAAAGTTGCCAGCGTTTGAATGGAAACAAACATTGCTCTGGGCCTCTTTGTAAACAGCACACAGCTGCTATTTCGAGTGATGGGAGCTCCACCTTGTCACAACAATTCCCTTAAAGAGTAACAGTTTAATGTCAACAATATTCTCTCCATCTGCCTGCTCATGAAAAACCTTTACCAATCCACAGGGAAAAATGTTTTCTCCCATCCTGAAAAAAGAAAAAAAGCACAATGGAGGTAAGATGAACCCACAGCGTCACAGTCAAAGGCAAGATAGCATTAGCCTGGTGGAATGAGAGCTTTCCTGGTGGCACACATCCATCTGTTTGCGTGTTTCAAAGAGGTGTCACGCCTTCCGTTATTTAGAACATTTCCAAGCCCGAACCCCTCCGAGCTGCGCCAGCTGACTGATTTGCATGGCCACGTTTGTGGGTAAAAAAAAAAAAAAAAAACGGGAGGCATTTCCACCTGCCAGGCTGCAGCGCTTTCTTCTGAGGAGTTTGATTTGCCTGTAGTAATCTGATTGGGAGGGATTCATCCAATTATGTGCTGATAATGAGACAGCTTGACAGGGAGAAAACACAAGCAAGGCGCATAGAGTCACAATTTCATTAGGCTAGGTCGCGTGCTCCGTTGTGCTACAGATTACAGCACAATTTCTTTTCTTTCTTTTTTTTTCCAGCTATTTGACCTTATTTTCAACTTTCATTTCCACCTTAATGTTTGCGCGTGAGTTTCTGTGGAATGTTGCCGGTGCCTAGGAGCAGCTGATTGCCCCGAGGCTGGGAGCGGGCCCGGGGCAAAGCGTCTAGCAACCACAGCAGAGACCAGTGTGTGCAGAGGTGAAGGTGAGACTGACAGAAAGGAGATTTAATCCCCATCTTCCATCTCTGTCATGGGGCGGGAGGAAAGTGAGATCACAGTCCGGAAAGATGGATGATCGCCTTGCCAGGAATATCGGCAATCCGGCCTAATATGCGTTATGGAGTCACAGCTTCTGGGGAATAAAGCCCAGTGCCGCCGAGGTGGTTTGGAAGGGCCTCGGTTCCCTTTGCTTATAAAACAAGGAGAAAGACAAAGGATGAAACAGCCGAGGTGTGAGTTCCTCATTGAGACTGGCTGATCGGCAGTTTGAAAGGGGCGAGTACGAGTCCAAAGAGCAGTAAATAACCTACACTGTTACATGTCGTCACAACGTAACAGAATAAGAACGTCTAGCCTACTGCTCACTGTTTCTCATCTATTATTTTTGCCCTGCACAGGTTCAATTCCACATCCTAAAACTCTGTTTACATCCCTGCTGGTATTTCCAGAATTTATTTCTTTTAAATAGTTTGTTCAATTTTGTGCACAAGCATAAATACACACTTTGGAGTGAAAATACCTGTAAAATATAGCAACATTAAACCGTTTCCTTAACAGAGTTGCATGATTTTAAAGTGTATGAAGTTTAATGATGGAAATAAATGTACCTGGATTTTTTTGGTCGGATGAACTGAAGCAAAGCCACAACATTCCTATTAGCTCAAAGTCGAGGATAAACTGTCAAACACCATTACAGCACAAAGCAAAAATATCTTTCTATTTTTTCTACAGCACTTTGGTGAGCTGCTGTGTTGTTTTTGTAGGTGGAGTTTTGTTAGGCTTTAAATGGCTCAGATATCAAGTTGGCTGTTAAGTTCACAACTGATTAAGAAAAATTAACAACTAAAAAAAACTTTCCAAACTTGCATCTGAACAAAGTGCTAGATTTCTAGGCAAATGTCTCTTGGACAAATGACACCAAAGTAGAAATTTTTGGTCATATTTAACCCAAAAAGCAGAACAAATCATATGAGCCCAAAAGATGAATGCCAGCTGTTAAGCATGGTGGAGGAGGAGTGATGATCTGGGCAGCTTGCAGTAACTGAGTCCCATCCACTCTCCTCATTCTGATGCTTGGCTTAAACTTCAGCTACTTTTCTCTAAGCACCTAATAAAAGGGCCAGTTAGTATTTGTACTGTATGATTTTATTACTTTTATGACGCTTGTTTAAAATTTAAATGTGAGGAGGCGCCCCACTAAATATTAAAATTATATATCATAATTTCTTAATAGATCTAACACACCTTATGGCTTATGTGTTTTAATAAAGTTTATTATGATTTTTGTTCTCGTAAGATAAGAACTTAAGCAAAAATAAAAAACCGAAAAGCAAATGTTATCCAAAATCAACAGAAGGATTTTCACTCCAAGTTTCTGTCTTCCACAGTTTCAGGATTAGATTCTGTTGTGTAGCTAATTTGCTAGCTTGTTTTGTGCTCCTCCCTAAGAACTGTCCTTTCAGAGATAGAACACCCTTTAAAGTTGCTTGTCATCCTGCTAAAATTTCAAGGCTCACCATATTAATCTCTTCCATGTAGCCGCCTCCTCCTCAGAGGTTCAGACGCGCTCGGCGTGAGTTCTGCTCAGATATGAGAATCCTACGGAGATCCAGTGAAAACTTGCCGGGTCTAATTGGAGTTTCTGTGCATCCCTGTGTACGTCTGCCCGTCTACTGGCAACGCGCCTCGCAAAATTAAGGCAAAATTCTTTGATCTGATATAAGATTTGAATAGTGGAGGTTTAAATATTTAAAAATCTTCTGCAGTATCACTTTGATCTGCGAAATGATTATTAGGGGGTTTGTTATAGAGAATCTACTAAACGGATCCGGGAGAGCCAGCCCACCGTAATTGCGAGTTGTCTTCGCCGAGAGAGGGTAAATTACACATTTTAAAGCAACAGGGTAAACAGTTCATTTGGATCTCGTCTTATTCTTTTATGTTTAATGAGAGCAGGAGACAAGAGAGTGACTTCAAACAGTCTAAACTAAAGTGGGGAAAGATTCAGTCTGCTGGAGAATGACACTCGGAAAGGAACGCGCTTTCATCGTTTATCCAGATGATTAGGAAGAGGAGCCTCTTTGTCTCTCGTTTCTGCCATTTGAGGATTTTTGGCCATCACTGGAGAAAGTGACAACACATAATTTATGCTAATATTGATAATGGGGTTGTTAACTTTATGATATAACTCCTTTTCTAAGAATGCGATGCAGAGGAATCTCTAGCTGCCACTGTAGTCCAGTCTTCTCATCCTATTCAGGATTTGTGAACATGTTTAGAGTATAATAAAGAAAGTATTTTGTTTTGTGGCAGACCCGACACACAATTTTTGCTCAATAAAGACATTCTTGACTTTATTTTCTAACAGACAGATGATAGAACAACCTTTTGAATTTTTTAAAACTGTTTTTCTTTTCTTTTCTTTTGTCTCTTGTATGTTCATTTCACACTCTTAAAACAGAATGAAAGTTCAGAGTTCACTCCCTGACTAGATACAAGCTCACTAACTCAATTTCAACCAGATCTCATTAAGTCATCAATATTTTTCTAATAAGTTTTTATTAAAATGTAGAATTGGTTTACCAACTTTTGCAGTGAGATTGGAATTAGTTTTGGGAAAACTGTCTGCATCAGATCCCATCAGCTGCGGTCTGATGTAGGGGCTGATAGGGGCTGATGTAGGGGCTGATGTAGGGTACTGTAGACACGTTGCAACATGACCTCTCATGCAAAAGATCCCCCCCCTCCAACTTCCTGTTGGTGGGAAAGAAACAGCTGCTCACGGATTAAGACTACCATTGGTTTTAACTGTCATTTTGTCATCATATCATGCTAAATGTACTTGTGATTATAGAAAAAAAGGACGCAGTGTTTTGCTACGAATTGTCGACACTGCAAAAACTAGATATCAAGATCCAGGGGTTCACTTTTAAAGTTTATTATAAAAAAATAGAAAGGAAGAGTAAAGTAGGTTATGCTAGCTTGACTCTGACAACTTAACATGTAGATGTTCTGCGGAATTTGGTGCATTTCGGTTCCATTAAAAATAATAATAAAAAAAAAAACGTAAGGTGATCCCCACACCAACTCTCTCCCAGAGCATCAGTTTAAGCTAATCAACCAACTAGCCACTGAACCTTTCCAGAATGACAAATGTCAGTGATTTGACATGATGTGTTGCTGTTTGAGATCTTTGTGTTCTTCATGTTGACAGTTTCTGCTTGAGGGATTTCTTGATCCAACGTGGCACATGTGTTTGGATTAGAGGAGAGCAATGCTACATATTTTGGTATCAATCCAATAACAAATACCGGGCCAGTATTTCAGAAACCGATACCGATGTTTTTATTTATTTATTATTTAAGTTTGACATATCGTCTTCTGGCATTTAGGTGATTTGTGGTTTTTCCTTTGTTTAACCTTGTTAAAAGCTTAAAGTATTTGAACAAAATTTATAGGTGTCTACAAAATACTTTAACATATTACCAACATGGATGGAAATAACAGAACCATAAAACAAATTAGTGTGCATTTTTTTCTAAGTGGAAAATTAGATAATTTGAGAGAAAATCCTACAAAAATCTTTTCTGAGGTAGAGTTGAGAAAGTACAACACAAAAATAAAAGAAAATTTCATAAGGGAATCTGAAACTAAATAGATGTCTTATGATGCTAGTATCGATCTAGTCCGATACTGAATTGGTATTGATACACCCACTCCTCGTTTGGATAGCTTTTTACCTCTAATAAATGAAAAATATATGATCTGAAACAACACAGTCTAACAAACCAACACAGAAGAAATGTGAGGGGATGAATCACTTTTTGTTTTTCAAACAACCATAATTTTATTAACTTTTGCAGAAACTACAGCAAATTTGTTCATTTTCTTTTCAATTGTAATAGGTTGTCTTTATATGCACTAATAATGTTTTAATAAATTCAAATTGGTTCTGAAATAAAAGTGCTCCATTGGATAAAAGTATGTTGGGATTTAAACATGTGCTTTGTTTCTCTTCCACTTTTTACACCAACAGACATTAAAACCGGCTGCATTTGGTTTCGGTCTGACTTAAGTACAACTTATATAATATCACATAAAACACATTCCTCACCAGCCTCAGCACTGACCTTTCATTTGATCTTTCATTGCCCAAACCCACCCTTTTTACGCTCTCTTTCTTCACTAGCTTCCCCACTAAACACATAAATGCACAATCTTAACTGGAGCAGATGGGAGTTAGTTTGCGTGCTTGCGTGCGTGTGTGTGTGTGTGTTTGCTTCTGTGCACATGTGGCGCTCCTCTTAATGGCGGCCACAGGTCAGTGAAGATACATCTTCAAAAACTGTTGTCGGCGGCTGACAGGTGACCTACCAGACCATGAATTGCCTGTCTAACATTTTCGTGCCGGCGTACCAACCGGTGTTTCCGATTGTAGTGCGAGAGAGAGAGCCACCTGCTCACCGACCGCTGCAATCAATGAAGATGATTTTTATTTCTTTTTCTCTCTCTCTTCTTCTTCTTCTCCTCTGACATGGCCCAAAAGAGGGTGATATTGACATTTGAGGCTGGAGTGTGAATCGATGCAACCAGTCAAGCCATCTGACTGAGCAAAACCCATAAACGCCGAGGCCTCTTGTTGTGGCTGGAGGATTGATTGATTGTCGGAACGGCAAATGTTAGGAAAGGGTGTCGATGCCAGTTTTATTTTCGCTATTTATTTGTTTGTTTTCTTTTTTTAACTAAAAGTGAGATCAAGAAAAAAGGGTAAAAGGTTTAAGAGTTATTTTAGTCAGGAAGCAGGTCTGATTTGCCTGAACAATTACTCCACAAATAGAAGCCATTTTATGTGTAACATCGTAGAGGAGTAAATGCTATTATCCGTCTCCATGCGGAGCTATGTCCTTCTTACTGCCTTTCCTGTCTTGTCAATATCTGCCTCCTCGGTAAGTAAAAGCCACTGACAGGTCCAATTTAGTCATTGTGCCTCTCAAAGTATGTTTCCACACTAATCAAAATGACTCCCCTGTTAAATAAAGCATGAAAAAAGCTTTTCAATGAACGGTCTGCTGGAGCGGAAGTCATCTTTCCAGTAATGCTAGAAGATTAATCAACAGATTGAATTCTGCTCTGCATTGCAAATCCCTCTTTCTGGCCTCACTTTAACTCAAATATGAGGGTTTTTTTTTTTTTTAAGAAAATGTTTTAAAAAAAGGCACACATGAGATGACTTTTTTTTAAGAAAAATGGGAAGGTAGACTGCTAGCTGTTTCTTGAAGGGTCTGAGAGAGAGCTGCCACATCGTATGAGCGTGCCTTCCCGGTCCTAACTGTCAGCGCGGTTGGTAAATGGTTTTAAAGACGGCGTAGGCTGACACTCTGCATACCAGATTGTGGTCTGAATGGCACAACTTGGCACCTCAGCCTAACGTGGTGTGGCAGGCGGCCCGGTGCATTCGCCACCTGGTTTTGTGGGTCACTCTGGGATGGGATGTGAAAAATAAAACACAAAACAAGCATTAGCCTTCATCAGAGGGAGTGCAGGGGCATCCAGATGCAATAGGATACCATGTAAAAGCTAATCTACTTTGTGTGTTGGTGAGAAAGCTGATAAATATATTTCATGTCCTTAACTCTGCCCTGCGACAGACGGACGACCTGCCCAGTCTGACCCCACCTCTTACCCGATATGTCTCGCTGGAGATTGGCACCGCTAACTGAAAACTTACGTAAAGCACTAATTGTAAACATTAGCTCTACTAACACAGAAGCATTTAGTGGAAGCTAAAGTGCTAACTTTAAATCAAATATCTGTCCAGACTACAAACCTCAAGCACCAATTTAATTTTGACACATTTTGCATATTTCATACATATTGTACGTCTGTTTAGGCTGTTCTGTTTTGTCCACGTTTTATTTTCCTCCAGCATGTTTCTTGTTTGAAGTGGTTATTTTGAAGAGAAAACAGAGTGAACACGAGAGGAAGCAGAACTCCTGCATAAACATTCTTCACCCACTTCAAAATAAGAGCATGAATATAACTACTTGAAAAATTTCTAACAGTCAAGAGAGAACCAAAACTTCAGGCCAGATGTCAAAGTTTATTCAGCTCAAAGTTTCCAAAACAGCCACATGAATTAACACTTTAGATGTGATTCAGAACCCAGACAAAGTGCTGTTCATCACATGGAGAGGCTTTTCTATCAGCTCTAATTTCTGTATTATTTTATTATTGGTCTCTTGTTATATTCCTGACAAACAGAATTTCATTAAAATCACTGAAGTAAACACTTAAATAAATGATCTTTTCAAGGATATTTCCACTCAGAGATTGATTTGTGGTGAGTTACGTGATGCACGTGAAAAGGAGGAGAAAAAAGTAGTTTTACCTAAGGAAATTGATTTTTCTCATGCACCCCCCCCCCCGCATTGTTTACTGCAGCATGAGAAAGCAAAGGGCAAATTTTCCAAAATAGAATCGGCCCTGCCTTTTTTCTGCTCAGCGCGTGGAAACAGTATTGATTAATGGTCATTGCCCCGTTTTTCCAACGCAGAATGATGTAAAGACCCTGTCACTTACCATCACCTTCTCCGAGAACGTGTTCCATCAATCGCGGCGCCGGAGCGGGGCGAGCGGTGGCAGGTGGCACATATTTCACCTGCCCAGGCACAATGGGCCAGTAAGTGGGACAAGGCAGGCAGACAAAAGTGACACATGCGAAGGTGACAGCTTTTCACGCCTGGGAATAATGGTTTTGATAGGCGTCCTGCTTGTTTCGCCGCTGTGGACTGGACGGGGACCAAGAATGTGTGATAATATACACAATTAGCTCATGGCACTGAAAGGACCCGGGGCCTTCACAAGCCGGGGCAAATCTAAACTCTACCTTTCGCCGCCAAAGTGTGGCGGCTCGGTCTCGGCACGGCGCCGAAAGAATACCGTGTTTTGACACATCAAGGATACAATTATTGGACCCTAAAGCCGTGCTTGTCCACACATGCACCCTATCAGTTAGATATAGTGAATAGTTGTGGGAGCAGAGCGGTTAATATCCACATCACCGCCGGGAGACTGTCATCCCGGCTCCGTCTGGTTCTCTGGATGTGCTACCCTATAAAAAAAAAAAAAAAACATAAATTACAAACAACGAAATTCATCCATATCTGCATCGTCTCTGATGTCTTCAATTCTTTTACATCGGCTAATATCACACGAACGCCACGACTTCAAAAGTACATCAGTGTTAATATCACTACAGCTGTCCGATTTATTCTGTACCAATTTTCCTTCTCCCCTGTGCTTTGTAAA
Organism: Poecilia mexicana; assembly: GCF_051168715.1. NCBI lineage: Eukaryota > Metazoa > Chordata > Actinopteri > Cyprinodontiformes > Poeciliidae > Poecilia > Poecilia mexicana. The sequence continues at coordinate 26,007,766 of NW_028263373.1, forward strand.
GGATGCAGAGCTATTTTTGCTTTACATCCAACCGTGTTGACTTGTTCGCCACGTTAATATTCCACGATGAAGCCGCGGCGTGACAGAACAGAGGACGTGTGCGTGCTTCATGGCACTGTTTTGATCATCTTTATGGTACAGTATCTGCATACAGTTCTTGGAGCTTGTCAGCGCAGGACAAAGTGCTGCTGTTTGCTCTCTGTAGGGCCTCTCTACCTTATTACCAGTTCCTTCACAGTGGCTGCCCTGAAAGAGAAAATTATTAAATATCCATGGTGAAACTCACATCATGGAGTCTGTCATGGACAAAAAAGCCGAATAAAAGCTTAGAATATTTATCTTGTATCAAGATTTCCTCACGTGGAGAAAGTTCCCACTGAGCTTAGAGGGTGGACCGACTCTAGTCCATCGTTCTTCACGTTTTAAATGTCTCTACGCTCCAACAGAGGGGAATCAGGTGGATGCACTGCAAAAACACAAAATCTTACCAAGTATTTTTGAACTAGTTTCTTGTGAAAATATCTGAGTACACAACAAACTAACTTACAAGCAACTTTTCAGAAAAATATAAGAACTTGTTTAAATCAATAATTCCTTAATATTGATATAAAAGTACTAGTTACATTGGCAAATTATTTCACCTATATTACATTTTTCACATTAGCTTAACTCTAAATCAGCTAATATAAAAGAGAGTTTAGACAAGAAGTTCAATAAGAGATGAGATGATATTTCATTCATCTGGTGGCAAATTCATTAATAAAACATGACAACACAGTGATGATTTTGAAAGGTTTTTTCATTGCTCCACTACTTCTGTCACACCACTGGTGACATGACAGATGAACTGGGAGTTTTTATTTGTTGTTGACATTAATTTGCACATGAACAACACGCTGTGTTCATCAGATCTATGACCTAACATTTAGTCTGAGAATTTTAAATGTAAAGTTTCTGAGATGTAACTCAGAAAAGGCATTTTTAGAAAGGAAACTGTTAAAATCCAGGGGTTATACAGTCAGTAAGAGGATCTGGTTGGAATTTATGCAATATTTCAACTAAAGTGTGTTAAACATAACAGATTCACTACTGTCACTTTTACTCAATTACATATGAAGAGAAATGCTAAAAGATGCACAGAGAAGAAACAAATTTCAATCTTGTTATTTCCATAATATTGAAGTGGGAAGTACCAGACAGACGCCACCAGTCAGAAGCATTTTGTACCTGATGCTCATCAGTGTGAGTCTCTCTATAAAAGCAGCACTTTTGGCAGTTTGCCACCCCAGTGCAGCTGCCAAGATGGACAGACATCAGTCATGACCATTTAAAACCAATCATTACTGCCGGTCAATTTGGGCCATTTACAAATAATTTCAAGTCTATGATTCTACAGAAAGGAAGACTATTGACAAGTGAAAAGATTTAAGATGGCTGCCAGGAGTGAACGTCCCAGCAAATTCACCCAAAGGTCAAACTGTGTAATGTTTATAGAGACTGTAAATGCAGCGCTATACCTCCTCAGTTAGCATCTCGTCTTTTACTTCATGAGGGAATAATCAGAAAAAGACTGAACGATTGCCGCAGGTTTGGAAGTGTTGGCTGGGAGAAGCATTTTCTTTTCAAAAAGAATATACTAGTACATATTTAATTTGATATGACCAAAGCAGAGACATACCACAGTATGCAGTAAAAACCTATTTTGGGCGATTTAAGTTTCTCCACCATGTTGCCACAATCACCTCATTGTAGCTATTAAGGAGGGTGGAGGAAGGATGATGACTTGAGTCAATTTTCAGTTACAGTACTGGGATACTTTGCAGTTATTGTGTGAAATTGAAATACGTCCTATTTTAGTGAAACTAAAGTCATGATTTGTAGTAATCAGTAAAAAAAAAAAAAAAAAAAAGGCACAAAAAAAGTATTTTCTGCTCCATTCCCATCTCCTGTAAGTTATCTATCTCGGGTTTCTCCCATTGAACTTGATTTCTCTGATTGAATTTCAAGTGGACCGATTAGGAAACAGGCGTTGGGTACAATTGACATTGATTTTCTGCACCATTTTAAAATTGTAGTTTACTGATGTAGGGTTGATTGGCAATGACATGGGAGAAAGTGAATGAAATATTAAGTAATTACAGTCAGAACAAGAGAAATGTATTAACATATTTTATTGCTGTCAAAGATGTCATGTCCTTACTCAGTAAGGGGTAGTTTACAATTTCCGGAATGTTTTGTTGAGCGTCACGGCCAAACGCATAAAACCAAATTAAATCGTTTAAAACTTCAACAGAGTCCACGCCTCCAGTGAGCAATCGCTTCTCCGTAGCTGTGGGGCCAAAACCTCTGGACGAATCAAAGAGAACAAGGGGCTGCTTTCACCAGGATACAAAGAAAATATACAAAGTTAACATTAGCGTTCTTTAAAAGTATATTTTAAAGCATATTTTTAAAAGTTAACATACTTTTAATTTAGCAATATTCAACATTGAAAGGTGATGTTGAGCATTACCTTTCAATGTTGCCGTTGAAAGGTAAAGGTAATGCTAGTCACTCTTTAACAAACCAGGCAGGTATTTCCAGTAAAATCACTCATGTGCCTCTGAACTAGCTACATCTTGGTAAAAAGGTTTAAAAAAAAACATACACCACACTCTAAAATAACTACATGTTCACTACACAGTAGAACTACTAACACTGACCCGGCATGGCATTATGAGTTATTGTATTGGATCTGATGATATTCCCATAAAGGGAGGAGCGGGATGTGTTCACGGCAGGTTGGGATTAAGGCGACCAAATCCAGCCTTCTGTTCCTAAAGACCTTAACAAGCAGAGCTGGATAATTAAACTGTTGAGACTCTGAGACTTTTTTTTTCTCCCCTCCTCTTGTTCGACCCTTCCCCTCCCTCTTCCCTGGTCTAATTTATTTGGACAGGGGCGACACCTGTGGGCAGACCGGGCTGCCTTCCACCTCTGCTGTTCTGGGGGGAAAATACAGATAGCTTGAAGGGGTTCAGAGGTCGGGGTGACAAGGTAGAGCCATCAGGGATGAGCCGGGTCAAGCTATTTAAGTCAATACCGCTCACCCTGTCTGACAGGCACAATAACACCTTTCTGATCCGCAAGGCCGCTGGACAAAGAAGGCAGCGGGTGCGTCTCATCAGGGACGGATTGTGGGCTTGAATTGCTGCAGAATGGCTGCAGGGGGGGAGAGGCATGTGTCCGAGGGTCCCTGCAGAGCAGGCATTAAAATGAAGGACTCAGTGTTGTTGACCTAGCCACAGGCCATATATGTCACCAGCGCGAGCCATCAATACTACCATGTCATCACATTTGCACTTCAAAAACACAAGGCGAGATTAGATCGACTCGATGGCGAGACTCGGCATTTAAAATGCGGCTCGAGACAAACCTGGGGATGATTTCGTCTTTCCTCTCAGGCTTCCGTCGAAGAGAAAGGAGATTCACAATTATGATTTTATCATTTCTTGTCTTTTACAAAGAATAATCAAAACGGTAGATATTTTTGAAAGATGATGGGGCTAAAGTTGCCCAAAAAAACCAGATTAGAGGTAAAACGTACGCTGCACATCACAGTGGGTGTTTCAGATACAGAGTGGGTCCACACTGCGTCGTTCTCCTGATGTGGAAACGGCAATCAGCAGGCCCTGCACGCGTTTATCTGCCCTCTCAGCCCTTTGTGCGGGGTCAATCGTCCCAATCTCTTCCCAAGCTTATGAAATGTCCCTTATCAATATTTCAGCACATCAATTGTAACCCTTAGTAAACACATCTCCTGAAAAGTAAATTACCAGCCGACAAAGTCACTGGGGATGGGCAGTCTGGGCTGTTAAAGGCTTTTTCTCACACATCGCATCAATTCCGTCTTGGAGGGGACCAATAGGATCCAGCTTCGGCTTTCGTTGAGGGTTTTCCAAACTAAACAATGCCCTGGGCATTTTGTATTCTCAGGAGGACTGTTGGTCAAACAGATATTTGCTTGAATTCCCAGAGTATTGAACACTGAACAAACCAGTCCATGTTTATAGAGTTTACAGATTTTTTTTCTATTTCAAGAATCCAAAGCTTGTGGCCAAGAAGAAAGTACAAAAGTAGAGTTTGAACATTTCTAACAACATAATGAGAGGATTCCTTTTATCACGGTTGAATGATTTTCCAAAAGCAGAATGTAAGGACGGCATAAAATATTTGGCTTGTCAAGACTGTTTTTTTTATGTACCCTTAAAAATTTGTTCAATTTTCACACAACCTGAAAACTTCAGACTTTAGATCCTGGGAAATCAGTTTGGACTGCAGGGTGTTAGTGGTGAATGCTGAACCAACCTCAGGGTAAGGCCAGGACTCACTCTGCACATAAGTTAAAATATTTCACTATCTATTAAATAAACATACATCGATGTACATCTTACTATCTAATGGTAAAGAGTTGACTGATAAACTTTCAAACCCTTAAAGCTGTACAACACCAGCTGCTAAAATATTGAACCATAGTAAATATGACAGGAGACTGAACATAGAGTAACATAGTTAAGCCATTCAGACCTGAGGCCTTGTTTCAAAAAGTCCTGTAAAATTTTAAGCTTTTATTGGAAACAATTTATTTCCCTGCTGTTGAAGAAGCTAGAAACATAAAATGATGACCTCTTGAGAAGCGTTGCCTCTGTTTTTAGTGTAAAGTTTACCCAGGAAAGGTCGTTGCCTTCCATCACAATTCTGCTTGATTCTAACCTCCCCTCAGTGCTCCGTCTGGGATTTCTACCATTGACCTGGATTTTTCCTGTAGATTTTTAACAGGACCATTCGGTGAACAGAAGGAGAAGTTGTGAAGGAGGATGATTATATTTTTTTTGCACTGTTTTAGAATTGCATTGGTTGCCTGTAGTTTTAGCAATGGCAGCGCAGGAAGTGAACAAAGCTGTTCAGTCCATGTTGGCCACGTTTCTCGTTTCTCAGCAGCCGAGGCTCCAGACTCTCTGAACAAAGCAAAGCGTAGAACAAGGCCTTCGGTTTTTACCAGGCTGGTTTTGCCTGCACTGGCCCAAGGTTGTATGGGGTCTGTCATGAAATAATAGATCTGGCTTGGCTATTAATAACGCTAAATAATTGCTTATGACAATTGTTAATGAACCTAATAATCAAAATAAATTGGCTAATAACTTCACTAAGAAATTAATAGCCAATTAGTTGAGTTTCAGTTGGTCTATAAATACCAGTGGTGGGTCATGTATTTGCTACCTGGACATTTTAGATGGAGTTTACTAATTTAGTCCACCGTTGTGACATTACAGTAACACAAATAAGCAACAAATATTATTCAAAAAACACAATTCATGTTTTAAAAAAGCCTAAAATATTGTAGTAAATATTATTATTTCCTGAATCTATAATTTCCTGTTGGAAGGTGTGTTTGTCTCATTAGCCACTGGGCTGGCAGTGGCTAATAACGATCTGCTCATGTTAGCTGTAGCTTCATAATAATGAGCACACAGATGTCTCTCGATGAAACGGTGATTTCAGAGCAAAATAAGTAAAGGAAGCTTCTGACATCTTACTCCTCCCCTCCATGTTACAGATACTTGTGATATTTCAAAATAAAAACACTTATTCAGAAATGTGACATTCTACCACTACACAGCACCTGGTTCTTTAGGAGAGAGAACTGCTACATGTTCCTCTGTTGAATGTGTTAAATGAATTTAAGAAAAGATTCGTATATTATTTTACTTCCTACTGTAAGTAAAAAATATAAGATTTATAGTAAAAAATTGAGATGGAAAAGTTTTTCTTTCACCTGAATATTAGTTTGTACGAATGTTTTTAGTCTGTAGAATATCAAATCTTAAACATAAATTCATAGTTCTGTGTATTAGATTACATTATTAATTATTAAATCAGATGTTTTGACCAAGTAGCTCTTTCATCAAATACTTTTTTTTCCCTCTTGAGTAAACATATGTTAAACTAATGTTACTCTTGAGTATAATTTTAGCTCTTCTACCCACCTCTGGTCTGGGCTACATTTTATCATCTCAAAATCAAAATAAAATCTATTCCAAATGATCAAACCAGAACTTGATCATTTTGTGGCTCTTTGTTAAATCAATGATTTCGCTTGACGTCTGTTCAAACTATACGACACGCTTTTTACAGCTTAATAGTTTTGACTGTTTGGACAAGAAAGCAAAGGAAAAGGAGAAAAAAAGACCTGATGGGAAGACCTGCAGAGCAAGAGAGCTTCATCACAGTCAGATGATGATGATGATGTTCATCAGAGTGTGAAGTTACTTCAGGCAGTCAGAGACATGTTAGTGAGTGGAAGGATTTACCTTTACATAGGAGGGGAAAAGTGGTTTGCTGTTCGAGCACTGACTTAAAAAAAAATAGAATGCAGCTTTTATTTGCTTGCTAAAATAAATATAAATATTCTAATATAAAGACTGAGAATGGTTGGAATGACATCGTATGTTCTATGAAGTGATCATTTCTTTATAGATTCCTTCAGTTTTTTACTTTGTCAAAAGTTTTAGATGATCAAACTGTTTTAATGTCAAATTTGACCTGACTAAAAAGGTGGTGATTTTCTTTTGTCTTCATATATTTAACTGCTGCGTCTCCAGTCCTGCTCCTCTTCTTGCTCTCCCAGGATGGAAACCGTGTTTGATCTGACCCTATTTCCCCTGAAATCTACAATCATCTCCTTTGTTTTGCTCCATGTTGCCATATAGGACCTATCCGACTGATTTGTTGATGCTACATGTCAGTTAGCGATCAGGTCAGGGTGTGGCTTGTGAAACTAAGCTAAAAATAAATCCCATTTTAAAACTACTTTATTTTCTAATTACATTTGTTTCATGATCTGAAAAACATAAGGAACTTGAGAGGGGGTAAATACTTTTCCACATTACCGTATCTCAGACAATGAACCACAGGGTGTTTCATAATGTAACCCAGCAGAAGGAGACGTGTGTTATCTCTGTAACATGACGGACTAAACAGGAATGCAGTGGCTGGAGTCAGTGGTGTTTTCACCAATTGAATCAGTTTATCGAGTGTGGTGATGTGTTCCCCTCGCATCATATCGCACATTACTGACTTCACTTTACAAATCCACCCCGACTGCCACAAGCGAGGCACTGCTCATGTCATCTTCAAATCACAAATCGTAGCTCCTGACGCGAACCGCTGCACAGAAGCCAAGTGCCAAAGGGCGCTGGCCAAATCCGACTTTAGACTTTAAAGCGGTTTTGAAACCATGAGCAAAAGGAGGGGCAGAATTTTGCCTCAGAGCCGAACACAGACAAAGCTTCAACCTTCAATGGTATAGAAAAAAAAAAAACAGAAAGAAAGGAAGAAGAAAAAAAGATGAGAAAGGAGAAAAACCCAGTAGTGTGGCTAACTCATCCATCATTTCTTTAAAAGGTCAGGATTTTGTAGGTGGAACTGGGAAGAGCAGCGAATTGCAGATACAGCGAACAGCAGGGTATTTTCCGCTGCCATGACCAGCTAAGGAGCGCTGCTTTAAAACACATCTGCCAGTAAACATTTTGGCCTGACTCTGGGTCATCTCTCCTGTCTGGACAAGACCCAGCAGAGCGTGAAGATGTACCTGCACAAACCGCATCACTGACTCAGTCACTTCTGACTTTTCTTTTCAGGTTCTGGTTCCCTACTAAAGGTATTTTTTTGTTGTTACACAGACAGCAGCATTATGCAAAAGTATTCACATTATGGTTTTTGCTGCAACACAAACCTCAGGACTACTTGTAACATTGTGATGCATGGTTCTCACATTTTTCTTACTAATTAAATTCTAGAAAGTTTTCTCATCTAATTTAACCAGGCCCCCTTTACTGTAACATCCTAAAATACAAACCAGTGCAGCCAACTGTGTTTAATGTTTAATACCTAATAACTAGTTCATAGAGTCAATCGTTGTGTGTTTGGATTGAGCATTATAAAGACCATGCAACACAGCAGACAAATCAGCAATAATGTTCAAGAAATGTTGCTAATAAAACAATAATCCAAACTTTGAGTTTGTCACAGAGCTCCGTTTGATCCATTATCAGTTTGCTAACTTCAAATCTACCAAGACATTATCATCCACCTAGACTTAAAGAACCCAGCCCGGAAGGGCCGAACGGCCCAAATCGGCTCTCATTGTTGCAAATTGGTGACGAACTTTGCGTCGTTTTGTTCTCAGTCTTACGTCGTCAGCCCCTTCTAGTCACAACAAGAAGTTGAACTTTTTTCTGTACTCTGTAAGCAAAACTATTATTTGATTGATCAGAATTGAATGGGTGTGTTGTATTATATGGAGAACAGACCCAACAACTCAACTTCCAGAAGCCGTTTTAATCAGCCAGAGAACAGGATGGGTAGCTACATTTGTTACTAGACAGTGTCCACTTCAAGCTGATCCCGTGCTCTTCTTCTCTCTATGGCCGTCGCTGCTGCAAAGTTTCGAGACGCTCTAACTCTATACAGTCAGTATTTACCATTATGGTAGGAGTCAAATGGTTATTTCCTTTTGTGTTTAGAATAAATAAACTTGTTATGCGACTCCTGATGGGGATAAAATACCTGATTCCGACTGAGTCTGAAACCTTGTGATTGGGTCAGCTTTTTTAATTTTTATGACATATTTATTTTAATTGACCGTGTCATTTAGTTTGACTTATTTTTTCACCTTCTCAATAATTTGTTTAAAATTTCAGTTGTGCTCTTTCTGAAATATTTGATGATTGATTCTTTTTGTTTCATCTGTAACATGTTCAAACTATATGAAAACTATTTACTTAGTAGACATAGAGCAACAATGGAACTGAATAAATCAAAGTATATCTAAATGTGCATAAGGTCCAGTCAAAGTACAGACCTACATTCAATGGAGGCTGTGTGTAAAATCTTGCCAAATAACCTGCAAAACTGCCCGTCTCCAGCAGGCGATTCCTTTGACCCACAAGAGTCACAGCTGTAAATGCAGTAAAAGATGATTTTATAAAGAATTGCCTCCTCTAAGTATAGATTAACACCACACTTTAAAATTCCAACAAAATGCATTGAATTTTGTGGTTGTGGGGAAAATGCAGAAAATCCAAAAGGTAGGAATATATTTGCAAGGTGTGGCATATTTCCAGAATGATGATGCGGTTCCTCTTTCCAGCCAGTTTGACATTTAAAGGTGTTGCATACACAGGCCCCTACCCAAACAGAGACATGTAAATACACCGACAAAAACAACTACGGTTTGTGGACAGACGATCACAGATGTCATAAAAAGGAAGAAATGTCGCAGCATGGTTCTGCAAACAACCACATAAAAATGTCAGTCCAAATCATATGTAATTATAACACAAGTCTCAGAGGTGCATTTGGGAAAAAAAAAAATCCAAAGGAAATGGGGGCAAAGGAATCACCGGTTGAGGCCCGTCTGAAGTAAAGCCCATCAGCAGCTAAGTGCCTCTTTACCACCGTCAACCACTAGAGACAAGACGGGGAAAGTGTGACCTTCTGGCATAATGGGCCGACATCAACAAACCAAACACACGTCACTCACAAAAAACGCACCCTTTTTCACAGAATGGACTGTACTTACAGAGGGATTTAGTACAGTCAGAAAGCACTTTCTCTACCACTGTCGGGAGTGATGAAAAGGTTGCTTTCCTAAAGATTGAGAGAAAAACCACTAGACAGCAAGAGGGACAGATGCAAGCTTGGTTGCAAGTTTTTCCACCAGCCCTGTAGCTGCCGCTCAGACACCCCTGGGATTCAGAGAAACATCTGGAAGGCATTCTCGGCGGGATTGATACAGCACCTCGAGTAATAAAAAATGAATCTCCCTGCCGCGATATAAACACAAATGACCCGAGCCATGGCGCGTTTGCTCAGATCCGCTTTGATGCCCCCTCCACCCCGTATCGTCTGTCTTCCTCGGTTTCCCTCCGCCGAGTTTCCAAAGCGGCGCGCGCACGGTTTGAGAAAAGTCGACAACCGCAAAGAGTCTCCCTTCTGATTCTGCACGGATGCTTCCGCTGAGGCAGGAGAAGCCATAACGCCTGGCTCGGTCGCCAAGTTTTTAATCTGGAAAGAACGCTCCGAAGGTCGTCCTCATATGAGAGTTTTATAAAGCAGATGACAAATTATTACCCCCCTCCTATAGAGATGTAACAAGCAATACAGCTGCTGAACAATCTCTGAGCAGCCGCCACGCTCGGCTAGACACGAAAAAGAGAAGCGATACATTAATCATGAATTGTTTGGAAGGACACGGGCTGCATAAAAGCGTGCGGTGACGGGGTCAGAGGCATTGTGCGCGACGTGAGCGGAGGGGACAGATTTGCAGAGAGTGTTTTAATGTGCGCACTTGTGCTTTAACATTGTTTAGAGCTCAGTGATTTGAGGTTACCGCCACGGGGGACGGCCTCGGGGCATTTTTATGATGAGCTTCGGAAAGTGCTGCTGGGCTATTGGAGGTGGAAATCTTTAACAAATGCAGGGACAAATTTAAACCAATGAAAGTAAGGAAGAAAAAAAAACACATTGATGTTTAAAAGTGTTGCATTTCTAACAGATGAAACCTGCAGCCTGAGCGGTAGGTCAGGTGTTTAAACCTTGGCCTGGAAAGATCCGGCTTCAGGGAGATCCTCACAACATCAGTGATCCCCGGCCGGTCGGGTTCCACCCTGCCGCCCCGCCTCCGGGGACCTCTTCATTATGTGTCATTAAATGTTTTTAAGTTTGCATAATTGATCGTCTCCAATAAGTCGTCATTGATTTATGGAGGTCTGGGCTGAGGGAGGAACTGGTTAAAAATTCATAACCTTGCTACGCGTCTTCACAATCCATTAGCTACCCCTGGACCCGGAGTCCTTCCATTGATTGACCTTGAGGCCGAGAATCTCATGGACTCTGCATTTTTCCCTCTTTTACTGCACTGTGGGAAGAGTTATGTTTCAGCTCCCCCCAGATAGGTCTGCCTTTGATTTCTTTTCCTTTCTTTTCTTTCTTTTTTTTTGTCTTTTTGGCTGTATGTCTTTCTCTCTGTCTCGCCCTCCCTCTGTTTCTGTTCCTCCGTCTAAACTGCAGTTCTTACTCGGAGACGATGAATAAATAAAGCATGTTCCATAAACAGCTTTCCACTATTATTTAAGCTTCCAGGACCTCGCACTCTGACAGCCTCCTCTCCCCGCCATCAAATTCAAGTGTGTAAATTTTCTAAAAGGCTCTGAATGTTTTATGATGATTTCAGGGAATGATGGAGTAATAGCTGAATGGCGAAGCTATTACTTTTAATATTTATATTGAGTGCTTTGAATCTTTAATGTGACAGGATGTAAAATCAGAGCTGCGGGACGCGTGCGCTTCACAACCGATGCCACTTGGTGAAAAATATTTGTTTTTCCCGGGCAGCCCGTTCTGAACCGCCCATCAGGCCACGGCGGGGATGCGCTCATCCATGAATTTTAATCTTAGCTTGAGAGAAGGCCGTTCTTGGAAAGCATCACTCGTGAAATGGAGAAGGGTCTGGAAGAAACTGCAACAAATCACTGTTGTGATGTGGTTACATTTCAGACATCAACTGATGTCGATGCTTGTGTCACGGCTTCCTCCACTCACCGCCGTGTGGAGCCAGGTTTGATGAATGCATGGATGCCAAATGACAAGAATATTTTCTTTTCTTTTTAGGTGACACTAATAAATATATACGGGCCTAATTTTGATGATCCCATCTTTTTTAAGACCTTTTTAATGTAGTGCCGGACTGGGTGGGCTCTAATATAATTATTGGTGGGGACTTAACCTCTTCATCTCTAGGCCTCTTTTTGACAAATATGGTTGAAAATACATGCCCAAAATGAATTGAATGTATCTCAAGAACTACAGAGTTTATTTTAATTGTTTTGGTATCAAAATAAAGGCAAGACTCTAGAGAATATGTTACAGCTCTAAAACCCACCCTGCCTGTTACTGAGGAAAGTGAATTAATATGATACACAGCAGAAATTAAGCAAAATATCTATTTCCGCCCAAAAAAAACCCAGTTCAATATATGAAGATTCCTTTCAAAGCATGTTTACTACATGTTTTGGATGTAGTAAACAACAGTACACAATCTGACCTTTTACTGTGCCAAGTTTCATGGAAAGAAAGTGAATCACATGAGTTTTAGAGAGGTACTACTTGATAAAAATCTAGGCGGACCTTCCAAATTAGCCATTTTGGCACAATTTGTGCCATTTGAACTTTCTCAGTTTTTTTTCTGTAGGTTCTGTTTCAATTATTTATTCTTATAGAATAAATGATTACTTGTCATAGATAAGTAATTACATCTAATAACAATTGTTTTTGGGGGTTCCTTTGAAAAAAAAATTTCCTCCTGGAGTCTCTAGTCTGCGCTCTGCGCTCTGCGCGTAAAACCATGCAGTTCTCAATACAGATATTCAAACTTACGCGGGGCGGTTTCTCGGGATCCCATTGGCCAATTTTGATGATTGACACGTCTTTCGAACCGTCAGAGCCAATAGAATCCGAGGGCGTTTACATTAATACGGAAGCTAAAGCCATTCACCAATTAGAGGACGGGAAACGCATGTGACGTGCATTGACGGAGTTCGCCTCTACATTTTTATATGGAAGCCCAGGAGGCGGAAGAGGCTCTGGGCAGAGCCGAAAACAGTATGAGATGGACTTAGGGAAAATGGATTATCGAACCAAGTGGAAATATTTAGTCTAATAAGGATTATGACCACGAAACAGCAAAGGTAGGACTGAATTTATGTTTTTCGCTTCGTGAAATTAGCGATTTCTTTTTTTCTTCTTCAGCTGCTGGTTCAGTGAGTTTTGCACGTAGCGTGGTGATTCTGGTATTGTTGGAAACGGCAGAGCTTCGGCTTTACTCTGGTTGATAGTTTGTGGGCTTTGGGAATAGTCGCTCTTTCACTGTTGCATTTTTTACCGCGTATGCCTCGTTAGCCTCGTTAGCATCTAATTACGTTTCGTTTTATCAAGCTACTTCGTGTTCAGGCTGGGTGTTGTTGATGTAGAAAATATTGTTTGTATCATTTAGAAGAGCTTTTTCCCGATCTGTGGATATGCAATATGCCTATATTGATAAATGTATAGCATGTTTTTTCAATCGATCTTGTTGCGGCAAGCGCAGAGGACCCAAATTTGGGTCCTCTCGCGACAAACACCTGATCCTGGACCCAGTTTTAGATAGATAACGCCCTCAGTCCAGTTCAATCAAGAATAGCGAGTCCCTTAAAAATCTATTACAATCCCACAATTTGGTTGACATTTGGAGTCTACTATATCCTACCGGGAGGGATTATTCATACTTTTCAGCAGTACATAAGTCCTACTCTAGGATTGATTACGTCTTGTTGGACTCTAGGTTGCTAGGATCCAACCCACAGAAATCGTTGTCTTCTCTCTTGACGTTGAATAATTTCGGCAGCTTCTCGAGTTTTTCTATTAATTGGGACAAAAGTGAACTAATGCCACTTACTACAGAGGCTGAAAAGTGGAACTTTTGCATCTTTTGCACAGTTATGTTCTGAGTATAATCTTCTCCCGACAAGTTTTTTTAGTTATCTGCAGGTTCGGGACCATGTTAGGAAAAATGTAGTGGATTTTGGAACTTTAAAGAAACATGAAACCCTGGAGGAAATAAATTTGATCCTATCAATCAAGGGGCAGTGTCATACTTTTATAAGATCTTTAATAGCACACCTGTAGACACAACCAGGATAAAGAAAGCATGGGAGGGTGAGTTAGAGCAGCAGCTATCTGAGGAAGTATGGGAGGAGTGTTTGAAAAGTATACAAGACTGTTCAGTCAATGTCAGACAATCTCATACAGTTCAAAACAATACATAGACTCCATTATTCGAGGGAGAAACTGAGCACTTTCTTTACAAGCGTGTCTCCAATTTGTAATCGTTGTCAGGTTGCTATTGGTAACTTGACACACTCCTTCAGGTCATGTGTTCAGCTTCAGTCATTTTGGAAGAAAATGTTTCACTTTTTTTCGACGGCTTTTGGAAAACAATGGGACCCAGAACCACTTATTGCCATCATTGGGGTCTCCAGTGCTATGCGACCAGCCACTAAACATGAGAAAATGGCTGTTTTGTTTGGTACGGTGATTGCTAAAAGGTTGATTTTGAGATTTTGGAAAAAGGACTCTGCGCCCACATTTGATCTGTGGTTGGGGGAACTAGCAAATACTCTGCATCTGGAAAGACTGAGATATTGCAATGAAGATAGAGTCAGTGTGTTTGAGAAAATATGGGGCCCTGTACTAAAATTCCCTCAATGAAAGACTGTTAATGACATTGTTTAGCAGCGTGTGTAACCATCTTTTTTTTTTTGTATGCTTATGGAACGATTTGGATCAATTTGTGGTGTATTTATCATATTGTCTTGACTGTGTAAGTGTTTTCTGATGTGCCGATTTGGTGCAGATGGGTGATGGGTGGGAATTTGATCTGTTATGTTAATGTATGTATGTCAATTTGGAAAATATTCAATAAAATAAAAAAATAAAAAATATGGCCGATAGAATTATGATCCTTTCTCAGAACTCTGATCAACTGCGTGACAGGAAAGACTTTAGATGCTCAACCTCTGAAACTTGCATATATTTACAATCAAATTGTCAAGAATCTGGTGTTTCTTTATTCCACTGTTTTGGAAAAGAAATAATTTTTATAACATATTCAAGTGAAGATGTGGTGAAGTGATATTTACAGTTGTTGACTATGGTGATGAAAACTTTACCTGATCATCTACTTGCTAATGCAAAATGTACCTGAAACATAAATATCAACTGTTTGCTGATGGTTGAGATTTCATAGTCAATTGTACAGATCGCCTGCATTTCTAGTGACAACTTCCTTCATTTTCCACAATTCGAATGGATGTTAGTAAGTTTGATGTGGTAGTTGGGCGCCTAGCCCCGCTTTGAGTCCCTGTGGAGACTAGAGACATGATCTCTCTTGAGTATGAGTGAACCTCAGAGGAGGTAAGCATGGCCGAGTATGTTGGGTGTTACATGAAACTGCTACTTTACATGTTACACAACAGGCTGTGGCTAGCTAACCATAGGGAGTTAGTTCATACCAACAACTTTCATTGGTTGAACCATGAGAGGTTGAGCGGCTAAAGCCTTTCCTGTCTACATTCACCAGAATGCCACTAAGTTCTGGATCAGAATGATTAAAATCCTATTGGCTGTATTTTCTATATATATTAATCAAAAATGTTGCTAAAGTCTTTTCTCGTGTCATCATCTACTGGATTGTCTTGTCTCATGATTTAAAAATATAATGCTTACAATTGGAAGTCCAAAAGTGTTTGTGAATTATGTTCATACACATTTTCCCCAATGTGTTCATAGTTTAGCTCTAATAAAAATGTTTTGCAACATTAAATTCTTCCAACTTTTGTTTCTTGTCATTTGCTTGTGGTAAATTTTACTCCAATTTTGGACAAAACAGGCTTCCATACAGCAACTCTCAAATCGATGCTGAGCTGGTGAATAAAGGAGGATGGATTTTCACATAATCACTATTACTAGAGGATCTGTTCTTCTGAGCTTTACTCCGTACGTATGTGTGTGTGCGTGTGTGTGTGTGGCACCGAGCGACTGGGACTCTGCTCCGTCTCCAGGCAGCTAGTTGGGCCTAAAGTATGATGACAGTCAGACTGGAGGCTATTTCTACACTGAAATGAGGCCAGAGAATAAGACTGAGGGCTCTTTAGAGTAGAGGAGAAGTTTGCATTTAAAAAACAAAAAGGTCCTGCAACGTGTGATTTCAGGGAAGCATTTGCAACATTAGTTGTCAGGTGTTCACATTATTCCCATATTACAGGCAGAAGTCGGAGCGTGAGGTCTCCTTCCATTTGCTGTCTGAGTGGCGGTGTTGTTTCGTCCCTCCGGCGCGCCGAGCTCTGAGCTCCGCCGCATGCAGCTTGGCAGTTAAAGGCCGATTTATTCTTGCGGGTATCAGGCAGCCTTTTCCTGAGGGAACGAGCTCTTTCATGCACAGTTAGTGCACTTGACTCAGCGTGGAAATGCTTTCAGATGGAAAAGCCATGTTTAGAGGACGTCTTATGAGACATTAAAGCACCACTGTTTCATTGTTTTAGCTCTTCCTAAATGTCACTTTTGTCTCTTGAGCCTGCCCTTCACTGAAATGTTGTGGGACACATCACAGAGAGAGGCCCTTTTCCGGGCTCCCACTGAGGGTCCATTTGAAAGCAGGAGCAGAATATAAACACTCCAGTCTGACCAGCGCTGCCGTCTGCACCACTTTATTTCAATACAGTATTTATTGAGGTAAAAACGGGGACAAAACATGCCGATTATGGCCTTTTTATGGTGCAGGTGTGTACCTCCCTCCCCTCCCCTCCCCTTTCTCTACCCTTAGCATATTTCATCTATTTTTGGATCACTTTTATGATCTATTTTATTTTCTGCTAAAGTAACTTGGGTTTGATGAACACTTGAGCTGATCGCCTCCATGTCATGCAGGATACATAGAAAAGATCCAGACCAGGTAGTTCTGATACTGTAGAGTAACTGGACACACTTTTAAGTAGGTCCACATTTCTAATTTACATATAACCTTTTTAAAGCTCTCATCTCATGTAAAATTAAAAATTTGAGTGAATTTTCTTAATTAAAAATAACTTTTTTAAACTAATCTGATGAAGTTTTAATCTCATTAGAAAGTGAATTTTCTGGTTGGATTCGCTTGATGAGCCTCAAAATGTGTGATTCTAATATGTGTCAGTTTTTGAATGATTAGTTTATTAGAATCAACACATGGTCAATTCTCAACATTTTCTTAAGTGCATGCAAAAGAAAGGGTTTGAACATTTATTTTTTTAAAAAATCACTTATTGTGATTGTGATCACTTATGTTTTCATTTGTCTTTTTTTGGGGGGGGGGTTTAGTCAAAAAAGTCAAATTTTGTTGGTCATGACTGCCTTGCAAAAGCACTAAAAGTGTAAAACATCTAGAGAGCTGATTATCATTCATAGGCACTAGACTAATTATTTAGTCTTTGTTTCTGTTAATTATGCTGAGTTTTTCACTTACAGGTAAAGAAAACATGACATTTATCAGTAGAGCTTCTAAAGGTTTACAGAGAACAGCGGCTGAAAACGGTGTCAGCTGTAGATGTGCTGACCCAGTCCAGCAAGTGCAGCTGACTAAAAATAAAACCGGATTTTCAGCAAGTTTTTGACTCTTTATCTGCTCCATAATCCTGCTAAAGAGCAGAGGAAATGTTTTAAGTGGATTAGTTGTTTAATTGTGAAAGACCTGCTGGGGCTGTAATAGATGTATCAAAGTCCAGCTGAGTGGATCAAACAAAAACATTTGTTGGATTTATTGTTAAATTACACAAACAGGCCAACATATTTAAGCAATGTACATCCCGTTTTAACTGGTTACACTTCCCCTAGTACATTGCACTTTGACCCCACACTTTGTGTAGGACATTAACAAGATTCTGGCCAAATTCTGGATAGATTTTGGCTTCTTGGCTGAATTAGAAAAACTCATGTCAATGAGTTTGTGTCTTGACACACATCATTTGTGCCTTAGGATGAGGTGGTTGTTTAGCCGTATCGAAATTGATACTTTTTTTGCATCACATGATCAACAACAGGACGTTGTTGAGAACAGGAAGCCGCTGGAAGCCGTGTTTTATTTTTTATTTTTTATGATTTATCACTGGAACAAACTTGTTCATGTGTGACTTTAATTGCATTTCATATGTCATGGAAACACCACAATTGCGAAGTTGTGTTTTTATTGACAAAGTTTTGTGCACACTTGTAATGAAAACACCTTCACTACTTTTAACTGATAATGAAGTGGGTCAAAGTATGTCAATAAAGACATAAATCAGTCGTGTCATTTTGCAGATTGGATGTTATGTATCAGTGGTGTATTTATGTAGGATGGTATAATCTTGTTGATGTCAATAGTAACGTATAAAAACTTCCACTGACTCATAATACACTGCCTTTCCTGCCTGGACTGGGCATTGATTGAGCATATTTCCCTTCAGCTCTTCAGATAAGCTGACCAAAGAGGAACTAGCTGATCCTTAATCCTTAATAAAACAATGTACAATGTTTTCAAATTTTAACAGTACTTAAGTACATTTCAGAACCTTAAGCAAAGAATGGGTGTCCATAGGCCATCTCTGATTACATCTAAACTTCTCTTCAGCATCTTGAAACCTGATTGAGAGCTTCATTCTCACCCAGATAACTGAAGTAGAAGTACAAAGTGTCCAGCTGCTTATGCACTCAGATGGTCTACGAGAATAATTAGGAATTTCCAGTATGTGTCCATGACAGGACTAATTAGCCTGTTCCTTTAATTGCTGCCATGGTGTTGTAAGTGTACCCAGAGGCCTCTAGGGCTGCGCTTAATATGCAGCCGGAGCAACATTGTCAACATGCAGTCAGAAAGACTTCCTATCGATCCGCTGGATGTGATCTGTATGGGCCTCAACGTGAAACCGCTGTGCACGTTACACATCCGAATGACTGACAGGCTGCTGGGCCTCCTCCGAACACGGTGGAGCAGAGACCGGGTTAATAAAACATTAGAAACACCCGAGAGGCCCAGTCAAAACAAGTGGAGGGGGAGAGAAGGGGTCACCGGCGCTCAACCGCCGCCCCGACCTCAGGTTCTGCCCGCTCTCCGAGGCACATTACAGGGGGATTCAGGAGGGGGTCCATGTGGCCTCATTAAAATCAAGGAGATCACCTGTAAGGACCAGAGGAAGACGTCTAACACCGACTCAAAGCACCTGGACTCCCAGGGCATTACGGTTTGAGGAAAAACCCCGGGATAAAGCCTCAAACTGACTATAAAAAAAACACGGACATTTAACACCACATCTGCGCTAGCCTTGTTCCCAGGCGCTAATTCGGCTTCAAAAGAGGAGCCGCAGCGGCTTCTGAGGTCCTCAGATTGGAAGTGAGCCATGTCAAGTTCACCTGGGCGGGGGGAGGGGGTGGGAGGTGAAGGCTGGCAGCTATAGTTGCCCTATGCGGTGGTCTGAGCCCTCTTTGCTTTGGATCTCCTCCGCACTCTTGGATCTGTTGGACTCAATGCTTTCAACACAAACAAGATTCTCTTTTTATTTCAGGAAAACCACTGATATATGCGGCTTAGCTGCATAATTGGGCCTCTTTCTTTTAATTTAACTATTTATTTTTCATGATATCTGAATAATTTACATGGTCGATGGTGTAAAGAGGAGGCTGTTGTGCCCATTTTTCTAAGTCATTGCATTTGTTCAGCTGTCTTGCCTCGCCGTCGCGTGCATTTCATCTTTTCCGTCCTTTATTTACTCCGGTCGTTGGACGCCTTCCTAGTCATGTATTAAAGCTTTGCAGCTTGGCGCCGACAGTGCTGCTGTCAGAGCGGGTGGCGGCTGCGTCATCGGCGCCTTTAATGGCCTGCATCAACTTCTGACAAGGCCGCTTAAAGCGACGGGCTTAGCAAAACGAGGCTCGCCCGTTAAATAAACGGCTTATTTCTCGTTTCTAGTCGCCCCACATTTCCCCGCAAGCAGCACATCCCTGTCGCAGGTCACACTTTTAGACTTTTCTCCCTTAAAGAAGAGGGTCAGTGCCGACTGTACAAGACAGCATTGTTAGGGAACACTTACCATGTGGAGATGTCATTAAAATGCTGCTGGCAGACTGGAGGGGAGCCACTCTCTGACCGGGCGCGTGGCGAGGAGAGCGCCGTAATGAATGAGTGAGGGAGGGAGAGAGGTTTGTTTATGGATACTGTGTTAGGAATCCATTGTTTGTGGGAGGTGAGGGTGTGGGGGGGGTGTTGGTGGGGGTGGTAGTAAGGGTTCACAGCGAGCGGGAGGGTAATTACGCTCCATCCGGTGGCTTCGGTATGCTTCACAAAACCTGACACGGGAGGGCAGGCGTGCCAGGAACAAACGCGGGTGACAGTGATATCACGGTACTTGCAAATACACACACACACAAGCACACCAGTCACACACACGCGCGCACACACGCACGCAGGCATGAGCAGGAAACGCACAGCATCCGTGTAACTGGCATGTGCCCCAGGAAGGCAGGGATGCCAGCGAAAGAGGAAGCAGCAGAGAGTTAATTAGGGCTTGGATACACACTCGTAGGGCTCTCACACCTCACTCACCTCCAGCCTGCTTCCTTCCTGTCATTGTTCCCCCCACAGTTCAGCCAGGGAGACACACACACACACACAACAAGATGGCCCCCAAATAGCTGCTCCCTCCATGACAAGTTTGCCTCAGTAGTGTTGGAAACGGCGGAGATGACTCTCTGCGTGCGTGTGTGTGTGTGTGTGTGTGTGTGTGGCACTCATGTTCCAGTCCTGCGTTTAAGCAGCTTTTACTGGAGGAGCTAAAGCGCGGCGACTCCAGCTGTTTATTTACTCATTATCCAATTATCACTCTCGCGGCTAGGCGGCGCGGAGCAGAGAAACTTTCCTGTGAGAACAGAAGTGCGGATCGCGCGACATGTTGAGCACACACTCGCCCCGGCTGACAGCAAATAGATGTGACACGTTAAGGCTAGAGGTGTGCCGCATTATGTGGAGAGACAGATTTTTAGCCGGGCGAGCCGAGAGGGAAGATGCATTACTCAGTGTACTGAATTTATCGGATCTATTTAGAATCCCGCAATGAAGGTTCACGGTGTCGGATGGAGTCCACAGTCTGTCCAATTGCTGTCTCCAGACCCGGCTGCTTGGAAATGCTGTTATAGGGGGATCATTTAGTTTGCCATATGGAATTTGGAGGAGAACTTCTGCCTGCCTTTACTCATTATGTGCAATAGATGTGTGTGGATATAAAGAGGTGACCTCAGCTGACATCCTGGTCTGGGTAAAAATATCTCCTCAGCTTGTTTTAGTGTGAAATACAGAACACAAAAGGAAAATAATAGAAAGCCAATGGAAATATTTTTAACATAATGTTGTAACAAGGTTTATACAAAATGGTGACTTTGTGAATGAACAGTGTCAAGACTTGACATTGTTCTTAGAATCTATGAAAATTCCTGTATTGTCCCTCAATGGAGAAATGTTTAAGCAGCAAAGTGAAAGGCAATCAAAGCAAGTAGATTCACACATATAGGATATAAAGATGTAAGACAGAAAATAGAATAAAATTCTGTAGAGTAATAGAAAAATGTCAGCATAAATACTGTAAATATTCTGTTTGTTTTCAGTAGGGGAACTAAAACTATGTTCATCTCTTGATGAACTTAGAACTTAAGTGACTATAACTTAAGAAACTTTGACTGCACAGAACTAGATAAATAGACCGAGTGCAATGAGACACTCTAACATTAAACCAGCTAAAGAAATGAGTTGTATTAAGAATGTTTTTTTTCCCAAAGTCATTTTGTTATTTTCCAATTTTTCAGAATTCTGTATTTTGTAAAATAAGCTAATTTTACAAAATGACTTTTGCTATCAAAATCATTTTCAATAGTTTAACAACAAAAAAAAAGAAATATGTCTGTGAAGCTTGTAAAAGTTTAATGCAAAAATTAAGTCTTATCTGTGAAATAAGAACTCTTCAGATACAACCTCACATTTTACACTCTATTTTATTTATAGAAATAATCAACTATTTATTTCTGTGGTATTTTTAGGATGCTTTTATTTGACAATAACTAAGATTTGAATGTTTGGTCAATCTTCTTCAGCAGGATGTAGATCTGCTTCTATAATGTTCTAACATTAATTCACCCTAAACAAGTAACTTCACAATTTCATTAAACACACACACACGCACACAGCTACAAAATCTTCAGTAGCTGCACATCTCTCTCTGTTGAGGATCTCTGCACAGATAGATGTTTCCTAAGCTATAGGCTAACCTTAGCCTGCTACACTATGTTTTGAGATGGTTTGATTGTATTTTCCTTTTTTTGGACAAAACTTACACAAATAGTTGTTTTTGTGTTTCAGAAATGAAGTGACTTGCTTTAAAATAGTTAGGCTTACCGATAGCAATTTCCTGGCCAATCACTAATGTTTAAGAGCCTGACCTACTGATTCTGATTTTGGCTGATATGTTTTTTGGTGTGAAAATTTGCTACAATGTACGTTTGACACAATGAAGAGTCGTCGCAAACCTACAACAACGGGGGAGTCATATAATCATAACGGTTCGAGTTATTACCATAGAACGTTTTAGTCACATGGTTTCGTTTGATATTTTAAAAAGGTTCTGTGGCGTGTTTTTATCTAGTTAGGGTTTCATTCAAAGTCCTAGAGTTAAAACCAAATGCAGATTCTTATCCATCACTTAACTTGATAAACTTACTATAAACATACGAATCTGTTAGGATCCGATTTTTTTGTATCCACTTGATGTGGTTTATTGCAAATCGGACATTAATAATGCATTTGTGACATGACCAAATGCGTCTTGGAAGTAGTGAATCATGTAACACATGTAATGCAGACAGAGTGCTGTAGAATTGTTAGCCATTGGGTAAAATAATTTCTACAAATACAGAATTAGAACGTATCACGTCTGAAAAGAAAGACGTATGCAGACAGTGCGGTTAGACTGTACTGTCTGCTGAGGCTGTGGGTGAAACTGTAAGTCAAAATCCACAGTTTTAGTTGTTAGCATTAAAAACTAATCCTGGGCAACAGAATCAAACCAGCTGAACAATTTGAGGAAATCTTTGGCTTAGTTTATGCATGATTTCCAGAGATGGCAGAGTTCCTGTCATCTCCACAGGCCTGAAACAGATGGTGAGCAGAGCCTCACTAACACACACCCCAAAGGACTCCCGGCTCGGCATCCAGGTAGCCGACAATCCGGTCTTCAATTTGAACAGTTTAAGGACTGCTTGGACTTCAGTAGGTTTCTATTTTTTCTCTTCCTTGTCCCCAACCGGCAGGTAATTGATATCAACATCTTTTTTATTTCTTTGCATTGCTGCAGGCAAGTGAGCATGTCTTTAGTTTAATTACCCAACAAAGCAGGAGAGCACAGTAGAGAGTAACGCAAAAGTTGATTTCTCCACAGATAAGCGAGGTGTTCGTGATGTCAAGAGAGTTGATGGCTGCTGCTAATTTCCCTCCCGTGCCAAGCGCGGTGTAATTATTGACAGATTTCAGGTGTTGCCTGCGACACCGCCGGCAATCCATCTGTTTTCCTGGAGAACGTTCCTTGCTTGAACTCCACCTGCTTCTAAATGCAGCAAAATTTAGCGAGCTCAGAAGTGGGTTTCCTTCCAAGCCAAGTGACATCGTTATCTGAAGAAACGGCATTCTTGCATGCGATCACCATCGCTTTCACTCGTGTTTGCGCTGATTGAGGGACGCTGGGCTGCCTGTTTTGGCAGATGCACAGAACATCATGTATAATATATGTGTGTACTTTCAGCTATGCACAAAAGCCAGCTGTTGTCTCCGTCATCAGGTCCCGGTGCCGTTATCACATTACCACTGAAACCAAACAACAACAAACAAATGTTTTTCTGTTACCAACCAGCCATTTTGAAACCAGGAGCGAAAAGACTTTTTGGGGACTGTTCAACTAAAAGTTGTGTGCCAGTTCTGACTGATTTTGTCACTGCTGTGAAAAGGGTTTGCTGCTCTGCAGATTTTGTCTGTGTGGCATTTGCATGTTTCAAATCAGATTAAAACATTACAATTAAGTCCATTTGTAACAAATAATTCTAGACTCACAGATGTTTATCAGATTAAGGGCAGAGTACAGCTGGTATGTAGTGAAATTGAACCTAAAAAAGGCAAATTAGCCAGAATTAAGTTGCCATTTAACAACAGATGGACATTTATTTTCCACATCAGGTCAGGTTAGGTTGGACGGTTGCATTTTCTGAGGTTAGCACCGTGTTTCCATTACAAATGTCCACAAAACGTTTTCAGGATTCTGCTAATGTCTAAAAACACAATTTCGTAATTGCGGTTTTTCCATTGCATAAGAAATGCAATTAAGATCATACGTGAATAAGCTTGTTCACGCAAATAAGTCATTAAAAATAATGGATGTAAACACTTAAGTGATATCTATTCATAAATATTAAAACATTGCATCTTTTTCAAGTGTTGGAGCAATAAGCCGCTTACACATACAGCTACGTATGTATGCGATGTATTTGGGAAATGTTAGTCTGTGATTTTATAGAAGAGTCATTCAACAGGGTTATTCAAACAGCCGCCATTATAGAACACTGCAGTCCTGACACACACAGATTCAGGTTTAATGGACCGGCCGGTTCTGTTTCAAACAAACAAACACAGGACTAGTTAGTAGAAGTGATATTCTTTATGTTCAGGTCTTGAACCATGCCCTCGTGATGTAAAAGCCTGGGCTGTGACGGCACAGCGAGGGAGCGTGGTGCAGGAGGAGGAGGGTACTGCTCTGAGAAGACCCACCCCTGGGTATCCATCACACACAGCCATCACTGGGGAGCAGAGCAGACCTGATAAATAAATCAACTCAGAGGCCCTGTGAGGTTTCAGGGTCTATTCCTCTTTATGAGTACAGCCGGGGTGAAAGACGGAGAGAGAAAAAAAAACTTTGACTTCTTCACGCCTTGGTCCCAGCAGGCATAAGGACCAAAGACACCAAGTCTGTGATTCTTTCAAAAATTAAATATATTCACTTATCTGAAAGGGCCCAGGCTCAAGATCCTCATCTTTCTCTTTAACATCCGAGATAAAAGTGTGAGGACTTTCCCATTGGCTTTCAATCGGCAGCTCTTTGAAAACTCATACTTAATGATTTGAAGGTCTTTTAGAACTTACTTTGGGACAACAATTTCTGAACTGCTCCCTTTTCATGTGAAGATGAGTGGGGGCATAGGGGTGGGGGGGAGAAGAAGGGCCTGTATGAAAACATCAGGGATCTTCAAATTACCCCGACTTTAGAAAGAACATTGGTTATTAGGCCCTAATTGAACACGACTTGCCTTTCCTCCGGCAGCCCCCGCTTCATTTTTAATCCACTCCCCAACGTTTTATTTGTGCTCTAATTTATTTATTACAGACAAAAGTAGAAGACGTGTCTCAGATTCAGTTGAGTTTCTTGGCAGTAACTTTACAGGCGCGCATGTGTGGAGGGGTTGGAGGTGGCAGTTTGCACGGCGAGCCGCTGCAGAACACGTCGGTTTGGAACCACGGGGTCCGCTTCTTGTCACCGAATCCAATAGCCGGGTGATGAAATTTTGAAATTTGTCCCCATCAAGACACCCTGAGGAACAAAACAAAACAAAGATGGAGCTGGGAGGGAGAGGAGAGGAGGGAGGTGGTGGGGGGGAGAGGGAGAGTTTTGACACATGACGGACGGAACCCCGGCTCGCGCCTGCCGAAACGGCGGCCACATTTCAGCTGGTTTTGAGTGTTTCACAGTCAGAGAGCAACAGTCACCTGTCAGCTGTAAAGTCTCATGTAATTCTGTTTCCACCGAACACGTGCGGATCAGTGGCCTCCGATCACTGATCCTTATCCCGATTTCATCCCTTCTCGCTTCCGTTTTGTGCCTGTAAACAAACGGCTTCATACCCAGGTACTCGCCTTCTGCATATCATTTCATTTGCATTTGATATTTTTGATATTGTTGATATTGTCAAACCTGGTTCTGGTCTGCTCTACGTCCAAGGACCCAGAACCAAACAGCTTCTATGCTCCACAAATCTGGAAAACTGCAAAACAGCTGAAACACTGAGTTCCTTTCAATCAAGGCTGTTTAGAATTAAATTTGATTCATAATAACTGGAATGTTGATCAATATATTTGATGTATAATTTTTTTGATGATTATGATGGTATTTCACAAAATGTAGTGTTTATTGCTTGCTTCATAATTGGTTATTATATTTTCATGGCGTGAAGCACTCTGAGCTGCCTTGTTGCTGAAACCTGCTGCACAAATAAACTTGACTTGATAAATTATGAAATAGTCATAACACTCAAGTCTCATAAAAATGTAACTTAAACCTTTACTTTGCTTGTTTCCATTTATTGTTAACCTGAGCCCTGATTGGACGAGCAGCCCAATCCCTGAACTTTGACCTCTGCTCTCGTATGAATTTTGTTGTTTAGTCTCATGAACTTCCAAAGTCAAGGATCTTTCTTAAAAACTAATTCAAATAACGATGTTTTCCTGACATTCTGAGATGATATTGCTTTTCTGATGTGTAAGCCATCTGAAGGTGAATCGCTTCACATGCTTTTAATTAAGCTAATCTGTTTTTAATTACCATAAAGTTCAATAACAAAAGATCATTATGTAAAAACTCTGAGTGGGAAACTGCATTCATCCTGTGGAAAAAGTAGACGCGTATAAATCATGTCATGTTCCAACCAGCACCTATGCAGACAGGAAATGGGTCGCTGTCATTGGCACAGTGGATTCCAGTTATGTACCATAACAGAATATCACTGGTACAAAAAAGTCCAGTCATGAAATTTCCTCCCTACTAAATATTCCACATTGAACTGTTGGAAATGATTGAAAACAATGATTGAACGGCTCAGCCACGTCACACTGCGCTACTTTTCAGACTTTGAGTCCGTCCAACTGTGACGACCCTGCCTGCTAGAGCTGATACTCGTGAATTGTGTTGAGTTGAGCCCCATCAAGCCACACTGCCAGGCCATTACATCGTCAATAATGCAATGCAATGAGAGAATAAATAAACTGTTTCAACTCCAAGGTCTTACTTCATAAGTTTGTATGGTTGGCTAACTTCAAATGCTCTTTACCTCTTTGGATGTGTAATATGACAACCTCCATGTTGCTCAGAAGTCCACCTGTGATTTGTCGATGAGTCCTGGTTGGTGTGGCTCAGACAGACCCAGCTAGCAAGAGAACGCTCAGACGATGTTCAGACGACGTTCAGACGACGTTCAGATGACGGTCAGACGATGTTCAGACGACGGTCAGAGGCTCAGCGAACATCGCCTGAAAGTCAGCTGTGCAATGACCAGGAGTTCACTGAACTGAACTGAACAATGTTTTTCTGTGATTTTTATTTATTCAAAGTGCAAAAGAAGAGCTTGTAAGAAAGTTTTAACAACTAGTTCCTACCCAGTGAGGACATGTTGTACTCGTCTACAAGATTAAGTTATTTTGGTTTGGTCATGGATCATAACTCTTATATGGTGGTAAATCTGCCAGGCCAGATGGACGTTCCCGTTGACTTCCAAAAGGTAGTCAGTGGCAGTGGCGCAACTGCACATTATTCAGGTGGATGCGAAAACATAAATAATGTCTCATAGCTTTAGTCAAAGGTGTAGAAATTACAGCTTGTCTTAAACATTCCATTTCGGACTCCTTTTGGGAAAACATGGTTACAAAACAACCACATTTCCGAGTATGACACGGCAAAGTGGTGAAACGACCAGCATCCGTCACATCCAGCTTGGCTGCCAACAGCAGAGAGCTTTACATCTGCTGCCTCACCTTTTAATATCAGAGACAAAAGAGTCATTTACATTTCCTCCGTCACTCCCCCTCCTTTCCTTTTTGTGTCTCATGCTCACACTCTCACTAACAAAAGCTTATTTAACCCAAGGTTAGATTACAGCAGTTAGGTGAATGCCTGGCCCTCTTCCAGCACCCCATTATCAGAGGGGCCATCACCTAATCTGGAGCAGCAGCCCTTCATTAATGTATTATTAACAAGCCTGTTACAGTGTAATGCAGGGAAAAGGCTCTCCGCCGGGAATAGTCCTAATGGGAAGGCGACGAGTGGGACTGGTGAGGCGGATCACGGCGAAAGGCCAGCGAATTGGGCTGAGAGGGACTGATGAGGCCTGCACCTCATCTTCCTCCCCAATGGTTTACAAAGAGTCATCCTGCCAATTAGCTTAATTGCATAATTTGAGATGTTAAAGACAGCAGGGGTTAATTGAAACACACTTTCGAACCCCTCTAGCAATGGTACAAGCAATCCCATTGACTGGAATACTCAGTACGGAGGATATCACCATGAAACTCTGTTAAGGTTCTTCTGTAGTCCATCGTGTTCCAAATGTTAAGATGAAGAACTTAAACTTAAACTTTTAAGTAAAAGCTGAATATATTTAAAATAGATCTGTCAATAAATATTTCTGGAACTTAATGAATTTATTAAATTCAATGCAAACAGATTCTTTAGTCCACAGGCCTAAACAACCAGCAGGCTTCATGACGAGAGCTGGAAAACAAATAAGAGAAATAAAGATTTTGAAAAGATTTTAAAATTCTCTGCTGATTTTCAAAATCTGAGTGAGAGACAACACACACACAATGATAAAAAATCTTAAGTATAATGGGTTTTGTCTTGCGCATAGTGTGTGTTGTTGAGCCATACTGCAGGAACATAACACACATTCTCTAGCTTTACTTCCAAACATTCAGATGTCAAAATCGTAATTTTGCAAAACCTTTAAATACCAAAGGGGAGATCAGAGTAAAGAAACATGGCCGACTGGGAAGAAGCGATGGTGATAATTTGTGAATTATGTTTAATGAAAGAAAAAACCACGAGGTAGTGTTGCATGGCGCAGTGTTTAGATCAGGTGCTCTGTTATAAAGGCTGTAGACCTCGACCCGGCCGTCCTGCGTTCAACTCCTGTCCCTGGTATCTTTGCCCCGTGTTTTTCCCCACTTCCTCAGCACAATAATAGGGTTAACCTTAAGGTTGTTAGAACAGGAACATTAGGACAAAACTCTCAATCTTGTGTCAACCAGTCATAACCTGATATGAAATAATATGAACAGACACATTCCATTCTACTCTGTGACAACCAGACTATGTTTGATTTGTTAATGCCTCTAATGATCCTTCACTCATTAGGATGAGTAAATGATCAAATGTTTAACTCATCTCTTTATCTCTGATTACCACAGCAACCACAACAACTCAGGAACCTAATTTTGCGGGGTTTTTTAAAAAAAAAGAAGAAAAAATCCTTCATGGTATAAACTCCAGCATCCATGTTTGGTTACTGCTATGCTAAGTATGTCCTCCAGAGCGGCGAACAGACACTGGGGACAGAAGGAGCAAAACAATAATTTGGTATTTAAAAATTCAAGATAAGAAGTATAGAAAATCGGCTTTTTTAGCTAAGTTTGACCATCTTAACTCCTCTTTTTAGACGCATCTTCGTCACACAGGTACTTCCGGGAAAGAAAACGGGGGCCGGCTAACCCCGGCTCCTGCCAGCCCGCGTTCCTCCCTCCGCTCTTCACACTCCCTCTCTCGTGTCTAATTGACTTCATGCCTGTTCATGAAAAGGATCCTGCTTTCCACCTGCTCTGCCTCTATTCACGGCGTAACACCAAATTCTCCTGTGCTCTCACTCTATTAACAGAGATCATACCCGAGTTCAGCTCCCCGCTATTATTGCAGGAGATGCTAAAATCTCATTTTCAACTCAATTTAACCTGGCCTAGCTCAGGGGGAACGGAGGAGTCCTCCCTCAGCCTTAATTATGAAGCTGCAATGCTGCAAGTCAAGGAACTCTACCGGCATTAGCATTCAGATTCCTCCTCAACAGACAAAACAAAACAAAAAAAAAAATCATAATCCCTTTCATATTTGCTGTCACATGGGGCTTGTATTGTCACATTTAAGAGAATAAACAAGAGACACCGAAACCCTTCTGTTTGCTAAATTACTTAAGATGCGTTATGTTGTAAATAGAGTCCTGTTTTAACCTACTTTAGATAGGTGCCCTAATTGTAGTTAATAATTCAGAGATCTTTATGCAGTTAGCTCAGCTGACCTACATAGCAGCGTCTTAATGAAGTAGTCTCTTGCTTCATATTCCTCCCTGCGTTGTGTTGAGAGACCCATTACCTGCCTTCACTGTTCCACAAGCAGCCCCCTACCCACCACCACCACCACCACCACTCACTGAAACCTAAACTCTCCAATAAATTGACTCTGGAGGAGCAGACTCTGTGCCTATCAGACAAGTTTGTCAGATAATGTCATCCCGGCCCGCTTGCCGCTCAGCACTGATGTATCCGAGGTGTGTTGGCCGCGGCTCGCTTCTCATTCCCATGAATCTGTGGCGATCTGATCAGCCCATATGGATATTCATGCGCTTTACCAGACATCACGGCTCACTTATTCGCTCTTGGCGTTGCATTGAGGGTCCCCCCTCACCCCCCCTAACAGGAGTAAGAGGTGACATTTCTGTGGCATCCTTGAGGAGGCTTGTCTGTGGCTGTTGCTTTGAGCTCCCCTCGAGCAGATACACAGATCCTTAGCAGGAGCAGTCTGGCTCTGTGTTTAATGGTTACACCAATACCAGGCTGAGCGCGAGAGCTGGCCGCCGCTTCCTCCCAGCGACGGAGCGCTGTTACCAGGGCTGTCTGTGACTAAGCGCTCGGCTGTTACCCCGGGTTTGGAGCGTTACCCCCCCAAGCACATCTATAATCTTAATGAAGCCACTAGCTTTTTATTGTCAATCAATTATTGAACAGGCACCGAAGGAGGGTTTTTTTTCCCCCTCCACCATGTGGATGGTTAGGGTGGCTGAGCTAAAATGTACGCTAGGGGAATCTTTGTCAGACTGAATGCAGCCACTGCTTCCAACATTTTATTATCATTATTATTATTTGGTGTAGGTGTTGTTGCTAAACCTGCTTTTGACACACAAACACACTGAATTCATGGTCTCAGCCGTTTTTGTCCAGCACTCATTTTCACCTCATTCGCGCCTACAGGGATGCATCTGACTACCATTAACAACAGGTCACAGACGAGCGCCGAGCTCCCCGAGAGCTAACACCTCCCAGCATCAGGCTCCATGCCTATTAACATCTCAGAGTGATTGAAGCTAACAGTGAATTCAGACAGGCTTTATAGCTATGCAGCGTGTTTTACAAGTAATTAGGCAAAGAGAAATATTCAAACAGTAATTATCCCATTATCAGATCCAAATCTCGCGCGAAGATTGTGTGTTGGGTGTGTCGGAGTGCTAAAGTGTTGATATTTCCGGCAAAAAAAAAAAAGAAGCAAATGGTGAATACTGCAGTTAAAAATATACATACATATATATATATATATATATATATATATATATATATACACTGCTCAAAAAAATAAAGGGAACACTCAAATAACACATCCTAGATCTGGATGAATGAAATATTCTCATTGAATACTTTGTTCTGTACAAAGTTGAATGTGCTGACAACAAAATCACACAAAAATCATCAATGGAAATCAAATTTATTAACCAATGGAGGGCTGGATTTGGAGCCACACACAAAATTAAAGTGAAATGTTCCCTTTATTTTTTTGAGCAGTATATATATATATATATATATATATATATATATATATATATATATTCTTCTATTCCACCATGAAGATAAAAACATCTCTAGCGAATCAGACTTAAACCAAAGTAAGACTGGCCTGGTTGTAGTTTAATAATGACTTTACCAACTTACCACCTCTTTCAATATTTCTCATGCTGCATTTAAAGTTGGATTATGTAACTATTATTTAAAAAAAAGAGTATATTTTTTTTATATATTTGTTGAAAGTATCACCATGTTGTGACATTATGATATGAGACAGGTAATCTGTGTAAAGATCGACCTCCACCTCTTCCCTGAGCTACTACTGCTGTCTGGAGAAATGCTCCATTCCTGATCAAAAACAACCAATCAGAGCCAGGAGGAGGGGCTTAACGCTGTCAGTCAACCTCTTAATGCATGCTGTTTAATGTAGAAATGGTGGAGAAACAGCTTACCTTTCCAGGAAAACTGTTCATCCTCCATCATCGATGGCCATGCTAACTAGCCTTAGCATTCATGACGGGCTCTGCTATCGGAAGAAGCTGTAGTGTAGCGGAGAAGAAGGAGGTTATGAGCAGCAATTATACAAACATGACTGACAGCAATAAGACCCGCCTCCTGGCTCTGATTGGTTGTTTCTAGTTAGCACTGGGAGAAGGCAGAGAAGCTTGGTTTTTTTCACAGGTTCTCTGTCTCATACCTTACTGTCAAAATATAGAGACAGTTTTAACAAATATGTAGAAAAATAAAAGTAATATAAGTTACATACTGCAGTTTCAACAACTAGTCTCCTCCAAATATATTACATATGTAGGACACCTGAATGCATGGCATTTACACAACTTTCTGTTTAAGCATTTTCTGCTACATCAGTATTGTGTGATAATATTTTGATTTAAAAAAAATAAATTTTTGAGACATTGTGCAGTCGTATCTGTATTTTCCAAATCTTCCAGTCTCTCCATACTGACTTCCAGTGTAAATGTGGGTTGAGGCTTTCACTGATCAGTCCTGAAGCCTCCAGGAAGTCAGCTGGAGTTTCAGTCTCCTAATTATCGTCACCGTGTCGTTAAGTCGAGGCAGGAACTCGTCAGAGGACCCAACACTTGTGAGACGAACTCCATGAGTAAGCAGTAACAATGTTCCTGGGTTCCTTATAGTCTGAAGGTTAAGCAGCTGAGAGCCGAGTTTTTCTCCCCGCATTATTCCCCACAGGCAGTCTGGAGGAAAACTAGAGGAAGTGTGTCCCTTGATTCTCTTAGCCCTCTTTATCCTGAGACTTCCACAGAACAGACCTTAAACCACTTTAGCTCTGCTTTATGGCATCATCATCGAGTCACTTGTGACATGTA
This sequence comes from Poecilia mexicana, assembly GCF_051168715.1. Lineage (NCBI taxonomy): Eukaryota > Metazoa > Chordata > Actinopteri > Cyprinodontiformes > Poeciliidae > Poecilia > Poecilia mexicana. Next base: position 26,040,487 of record NW_028263373.1, read on the forward strand.
GATGCGCAGGCTGCCGGAGATGTTCGCGTTCATCCATTATTTATGAAACGTGTTGCAAGGACATTAAATGCAGCCATCTCATTGTGGGGCACTTGGCCTTTTGAACCCGCCGCTCTCGAACTGCGTCATCTATCCACAGACAGTTCTGCTGAGCTTTTTCTTTCCGGCGCCGCTCGTGCGGAGCGGATTGCGCCTGCCAGGGGAGCGCGAGCCCGAGCCGACCGGACCGTAGCCGTTTGTCATGTGCATTTCCATTTTCGTGTTATTATACGAAGCCTGGAGGAGTGTGACCAAACAACTTTCAGATCAGCCTCAGGCCAGCAGTAAGAAGTGGTAAAAGCCACGTCCTGCCTCCTCCCGTAGAGCCGCAAATCCTTCCCCACATAAACTCCGCCTTAATTAGTTGGACTGCGCGTAATGGGAGAACATTAGTGTTGTTATGAGAGGAACCCGAGTTTTGACTGACAAGGTCCTGCTCTTGACTTTTGTTGAATTAAAAGTGGATCGCCGTGGAAGGCTGGGTATATTAAAACGGCCATTTGCATATTTGCGGCTATATTAAAAGGGATTAGCTCCATCCAGTGGAAGCACAACAAGCAGGAGGAGGAGGACGGCTCGCTTTAATATCACAAACGACACCCGGGGAGTTACCCTCCAGCTCCGAGCCTGATTACAGCTTCTTAATTAGGACGGCTTCTCAACTCTCGCACGTCTTCCTTCCCCTGCTTCTGCCGACTTTAGTCCCACATTCAATATTTGCTCTGCACTCCTCTCCGTGTACCGGGGAGTTTTTACCGGGGATAGAGAGGTGAGGTGGGGGGTGACGTTAATCATGAAACCTGCTCTCCGTCTGCAGGTGCAAACCAATTAGCTGACTGGCATTTAAAGAACTTTAATATTTTGTCACAGGCGAAATCAAATATCAGTTGTGTTGAAATGTCTTTTGAACAAGTTTTTTTTTTTTTCTTTTTTTTTTATATACCCATTCTGAGTGTTGCATTATGGGCAGCCGTTGGTCGGCCCATTTAGCTCCAAGGCCTCACACTCCTGCACAAACTCTGCTTGAAACCAGAATGGAACACGGCTCAGCTAACGAAGAGGTGGTCAAGATTCTTTGAATTGACCAACACAAAGTAGAGCCTAGTTGTGAAAAAGGAGATAGTTTTCTTTAATTTTTGCCAATAGTAGTCTAAAAAAAAAAGAAAGAAACTCTGAGCTAGATTTAGGTCTGGCGTTTGACTGGGACATTCTAACACATGGATATGCTTTGATCCAAACCATTCCATAGTTTAAGACCATTGTTCTGCTTTGAGGAGAACCTCAGGTCCAGACTCAATGCTTCGTCTACATCCGCACCAGCTCCAACCACAGTGCTTAAACAAAACAAAAGCCACCATGTTTGGTGTGTTCAGGGTTAAGAATAGGGTTAGAACCCCACTATCTGGGTGGAGGACCATGTTTCAGTAGGTTTGGAGTTGTGCCAGACTCTTTCTATCACAGACAGTGGATTGGACTGAGATCTGTGACATGCTAGTCATATTGACACTGGATGCACTGTTTGCAAATTAGGCAACTACTGAAGGCAACTGGTTGCACTAGATTGTATTTAGAGGTATTAGAGGGAAAAGGGTGAAAAGAATGTATGTCACATGGTTTTAGATTGCTACTTATAAACGATATAGAAAGCTGTAGAAAGCTCCACATTCATTTTTCCCTCTTGCCAATTGTGCAACATTTTAAGTTTTTTTTTTTGTTTTGTTTTGTTTTTTTTGGGAATCTTTAGCAATACATAAAGTTAGCAGTACATACAGTAAAGAAAGGTTGAAATTTGAACTAGTTTTATTCCAACAAGTAGTAGTTATTCTAATCATAGTAACCTAATACAGCTGCTCTCCCATTTGTCGTTTTTGGCCAAAATCACAATTTATCTAAAATTTTAATTAATTAAGAAAATGAAATTTAAAAATTGCAGAATGAGAATAAGTAAGCCTTTAAGCTTGGCACTTTTCTAAAACATAAATCCTGATTCCATTTAGCCAGATCACCTTAGAAAACACCAACTTAACTACCTTAAAGATGTCTGCTCTGCTAATTTATCTATATTAACTTTTACAACTGTTTAAAATCTAAAGCCTGAATATCTTTAAGCAACTTCCCTTTGCTGTTTTCTGCTCCTTCAGGCTGAGATTTGAACTGGTGCGTTCATTAGCTTTCAGTTTTGATGGTTAAGGTTCGAACATGTTTTTTTTTTGTTTTGTTCATCAACATAAACGCCTGTATTAACACATTCACACACGCAATGGGAAAACCCACTTAAAGCTATAAAAGGTATTCAATGTAAGATCTGTCACTTTAAGAGCGACATGAAAGAGCTTCTGTCTGTCATTTCACCCACATTCATCATATCGAATGACCCAAATGACTATTGATCGCTCATTTTACTCATCAGCATGGCAGTAATTACCTGATGGTGTCTGACCGTGTTTGGGAGGCTTTCTGTTCTGTTTGTCATTATCATGCAGTTGCAGAATCCAGCAGTTCATGTGATCAGAGTCACTTATTGATTTCCACAATTTTAGTCTCAACATAAAAAGTAAGAATTTCTTTTTATGTTAAGTCCTGTAATATTTCACCAAATGTAAAACCAGAGATCACTTTATTATGTAACCAGCAGCAACAGTTTGAGAGCAAGGTCATTTACGTCTTTAGCAGCTCTGCTGCTTAAAAAGTGAATTTTAAGTAAGTGATCTCATGATTTGAAACAGTCTATGTATAAATAACCAAGAAATATGTAAAAAAAAAAAAAAAAGGTGTGAAAGACATGCATTCTAATAATAAGACCTAACCCAACACGAGTTCTAAAATTCTGAGTAAAGATATATTACAGTTATGTTTGGTCCACCAAAACATATGGAGAGATTCCCATCTTCTGAACAAAACAGTACAAAGTGAGGTAGTCTCAAAGGTCATTCAAAACTTTGAATGGATTTTGTCATCATTCAGATAGAGAAAATTAAGGACAATTATGGATTAAATTTAAATTGACTGTGCCATTCAAACACCTTGATTCTTTCAAGGTGTTTCACAGTAAATCTGCTGCTTTATTCTGGATTATTACAACAGTAATGACACAATCTGGATGCCTGATGGCCTCATATTTGCCTCCAGATCACGTCGATCTCCAGAGGAGTTCACAGGCAGCTGAATAACTACAAGGTGCAAAGGTTGTGTGCTTCTTTTGGACCCAAATAATCCACCACCATACTTGACTGTTGGTGTTAAGCTTTGACAGAGGTGATCGAACTTGTTAATGAGCCACTATCAAGAGTTTTGAAATAACAAAAAGTGATTGCGTGCTATTTTAGAAACTTGCCTTGCTCGTTTCTTTTGCATGTTTCCACTTTGGCCTTCCTGACATTCAATAGATAATGACTGAAGTTGGAGATGTGTGTTTTTTTTTTTTTGTTTTTTTTTTTTTGGCGGGGTCCAGTTCGAATATTATAAGTAAAGTTGTTAAAGTTCAGGGCATTTTTTTTTTATTGTGTCCTAATGATTCGCAACAGCCTTGAACAGGGCGAGGCAGTGGTTTGTTTTTTAGGTGATAAACAACTTTAACCCTTGTGTCCAGAATTGGGGTCCAACCGACCCCACACACGTAAAACTTGTATAATTTTCCACAGTCCTCTACGTTTGCCTCAGTCCTCGCACGCAAAAGGGTTAAATGAGATCACCAACTCAGTCAGCAGTTCAGCGAAAAACGACTGATAGGACTGTGTGACGGTTAGCTGCATCAGGGTGTAGCAAGGGATTAAAAAGTTCTGCTTTTAAAACCACTAAAGTCATAATATTATGCTTGGTAAGCTCTGGAAATTTACTAGTAAGTTTAGTTGGTGTTTATTTCAGTTCATGTAAATTTCTATAAAAGTTTCTTTTTGGTTCTAGTGGCCTTTAATTGACAGAAAAGTGCGTTGTGAGAGAGGGGGCAGAGGTCAAAAGGTCGGGACTTGAACAGTCGAGGACTGAAACCTCCGTATGGGGTCGCTCACTTTACCCCTGCACCACCGCTGCAGCCGTTTATTTGACACTTTTGCTTAATAAAGTTCTATCAAAATCTAAAGAGCAACAGATAACATTATAGTTACTGCATTAAACAATATGGATTTTAGCAGCAGTATGATTTTAGAATGGTTACTTTTCTGTTTTTTGAATGAGAAATGAGAAAATACACATTTTTGCTCCTTGATTATCCATATTTTTGGGAATATAGTGATTCCAGGGATTTTTCTCGTTACTCTCTGCCCATGTTCAGCATGTTGGAATCACACAGGGGGGCTACTGACCTGCAAAGACGCAACTTGAACTAATTTTCTTTCTTTTTTTTTTAGTTTTTGTTGTTGCCCCAGAGACCCCGCGGCGAATGATTGTGGGGGAAGGGTGGGTTAAAGGTCAACTGTCACAGAAGCTGTACAGGATCCCTCTTGGGTGCGAATTCTCGAGATTTTTCCCTTAAACCAGGACGGTGTGGCCAGGTTTCACAGGTCTGCCCTCCAGCTGCCCCGGGGCTTGAATACATCTCAGTGTTTATGGGTTGGTGCCAGACCACAGGCCACAAGGACCAGGACCGCTTCCCCAGGCTGGGCTACACTTGTTGGTAACGATCAATGGCCTTCCCTTTCCAATCACTGTGCCTTATTGTGGAGTTTTGTCAAGATTAATGGAGATAGACGCACCAAGCAATCTGTTTTTGGAGCTTGCTGCTTGCAGCTCGTATCATAGTCATACTTTGGGTTTTGCTCATTTGCATGGTATTTGGTGTTGGTTAAGCGTACAGTGAGCTCTGACTGGGAATCCACTCAGCCAGAAGTAAACCCATGTTTGCTTTATCCACAGAGGAAACGGCAAAAAGAGAAAGAGAGAGAGAGAGAGAAAATCACATTAGCAAAAATAAATGTTGGTGAGTTGTTAGGGAGTCTGATTATGTGTGTCTCAGGCAAATTGGCGGTAATGAGTCAAGAGACTGCGCTCGTTCACGTACATTAAAACAGCGATCATTAGGAAATTAGGGCCCAGATTAATCCTGTTAATGACACACTGGTGCTCATGGGAAAAAAAGACGGCCCCAGATGTCGGGATGCGGCGGCGTGATGAAGCATCAACTGTGTGCGATGGTTCCTTCTCTCGACTGGCTTCCCCCCCCTTCCTCCTCCACACACACACACACCTCCATCCTCCTCCTCTCTCTGTCTCCCTTCCTGACAGTAACATGGGGCTGCTCCTGCGCAACGCCCGCACTTGAAATGCAAACGAGGGGGGCCGCTGCCGCCTGCTAATGAGAGCAGATCCCAGTGATAAGGAGCGGGAGAGAGAAGGAGAAAGAAAGAGGGGGGGAGAGGGAAAAGTGAATAAATTAAAAAAAAAAGAGAGAGAGAGAGAGAGGAATGATCTGAACTGAGGATAAGACGCAGCAGCAGGAACTCTGATGTCCCCAATTAGGAGGGATGTCACCCCCTGTCTGGGCCGCCGTAATAAAGCCCTCACTCTGTATTCGGAATCACATGGCTCCAACACTGTTAACATTCTAATATCTTGGGCGTGCGTGGTAACATTAATTACTTGGCCATTTGGATGGCTCCTGGATCTCCTTAATGTTTGCCACCAAATGGAAATCTGAGCTCAGGCTTAGGAGTGCTACATTAGAAAATAATAAGTAATGTTTACCCAAGCGGCAAGCAGCCGGGCCTGCTCCACAACCGCCTCAATTCCTCCTGTTGACCGTTTGGATATCGTTTTCTCCTTTTACAAAGACGGCTACGGACAGTGATCCTTCCAAGCGCCGCCTTTTCATCTCGGTTTGCGTCGTTTTCATGTGAAGCCCACAGATATGATCGCAGGTGTTTGAATCTTTTGCAGCGCTTCCTGATCGGAATCCGACAACCAGCGGGAAAATCTCTGGTGGAGATTCACGGACGGTCTGAAAGGCACGTGATCCCATCTTTTGTTTCTCATTGCCGCAGCGGATGCCTCGCCAAATGAGCACCTGTGAAGGAATGGACGTTGCTTCAGCCCGGCCTTCCTCCAAATGGTCAGCTTTCATCTGGCGTAGGCTGCGGATTGTTTTCAAAGTCTAGTGAACCCAAAAGAGAAAGGGTAAAGCCATTTTGGTGTGTGCACACGGCAGAAGCGTGTTCTTTTGGGGGTGGCAATAGAAGAGGAGGCCTCGGATAAAGGAGAAAAAGATTACAATTCCCCCCCAGCCAGTGTTGGCGGCGGCGGAGCTGCCAGCGATTGAGGCTGAAAGGAGCGGCGGACGTAATGGTTGTATTACTGCACTCTGCGATGCATTATTAATGCAAACGTGATCAAGGCAGGTGGACAAGCCCAGGAGAGACGGTGCTGCTTAATGAACAACGCCCCCCTCACCCACTCCCTCTCTCTCAGAACAAGGCCTGGCAGCTGTTAGTGTTGCACTGTGAGGTGTGAGTGGCTGTACCTCTGTGGTTAAGGTAGCCCCCTATTTAATTAACAAATAATCCACAGCGCTCCTAATTGACTCTGTTTATAGACCGCTGCACGTGTCAGGGCCGTGGTCACGCTCACCTGCATTTTTGATGAGAACCGATGTCTTGTGACATTCATTATTTGGATCTTCAAGCGCATCGGACAAGAATCTTTAAACCAAAGTGCTTCACCTTTTCTGTTTTTTTTGGCATTGTAGCAAAATGACAAGGCAGTTACTGGATTGGCTTTTTAGGGCACATATGTATGTCAGAATCAAACTCAGAGGCATAGAAATATACTAACAGATATGTAGTTTATCTAACACAAAAAATAATACTTTCTATTATTGTGTCCATCATAAGAACTTAGCTGCGTTAAACTGGACATCCCAAGAAAACAATTAACAGTAAGGAGGGTCCAGCCGACTCTTAGAAACGACACACGCAGTTTGAACACAGAAGGCTTGATTGTTTAGAAGTTGTTCAATTTCCAAGCTGCATCCACGGCTCATTGGAGACTTGCTAATGTTTGCTGTAAGGGCTGCTTTTGTGGAAAAGAACACTGTTTTGATTAGGATTTGTATTTCTTTTCTCTTTGTTTTTTTTTTTTTTTTTTGTTTTTTGTTTTTTGGACCACAGGGCCCAGTCAGAGCATGGGGCTCCATCAGAGCATCTTTTTAAGTCACATACTGCCCCCTGGTGGGGTTGTGCAGTATTACCGCACAACGGTGGACAATCTTCAGGGAGAGTCTGTTGGTCTTTAGAGGTACAATGTGGTAATAAATCAGAGAAGAAATTGAACTGTCCAGAATTTATTGCATGACACCAAATAAAGCCACAGTGGAGCTTCCTTAAATTAGTTTATCTGAGTCATGCAAAAAAAAAAAAAAAAAGCTACATCTGCTTTCATTCTTGCTAAGCTGACTGTATTCACTATATCTTCATTACTCACCTGGGTAGGGCCACAAAATAAATAGAAGCCAAGTGTTCTGTTTACTGGTATTTACGCAGCCATACAGATTTCAGCATGAGCATTGATTTCTGCGGTTCCTTCCTACTCCAAGCCCTCAGGTGTAGCGCCGTTTCCAAACGGGTGAGCATCCCCAACCCGAATCTGAGACCCTGAGCTGCTTTCCAAGAGACTGCTGCCTGAAAGGAGCGCTGCAGTGGAAGGCCACTTATACAGAGCATGCAGCCGTGGCCTAAGCACACTATAATTAGATCTTCCCTTTGTGTGCACCAAGTGCCAATAGGGTACGGAGGGAGGTAGTCATGTTTCCTCATGTATGATGAAAAAAGCAAAGCTGAGACACTGATTCTTATTGACACATTGTGCTGTTTTTGATGTATTTGTGTTAAATAACCCTAACATCAATCAATACACTTATAGCCCTAACCCTACCATAACCCCTAACCCTAAAACCTGTGCCCCACCACATCAGAACTGGGCGTAAGATCAGCCGTTCTCAACAAGGGTAGTGATTATTACCAAGACAGGTCCTAAAAGGGTGGTGAGAAAAGCTCCACACACACACACATCCACACACTTTTACCAATTTAGCTCTTCACTCCTGGGTTAATGGAATGCTTATAGATGTAGCGTGATTGAGGCTGACAGAAAGATTGAGGTGGAGGTGGGATTTGGGGCGGTGCTGGCACTCGTCGCCTCGGCGAAGCCCCCGCTAACCACCAGAGCACATCCCTTCGTCAGGCTGGATTAAGAGCATGTCAGGCCTGACGGAGCGGATAGCCAGCTTTATGTATCACACGGGATGGACGAGCCACGTGGGCAATGTCATCTACATCCTGCCCTTTTACCCAGGAATTTGCCATGGGATAGTTATTTACGTCTCAAGATGTAGACGGACATGCTGGAAGAAAAAAAAAAATGATTCCAGGATTATATAGATGATGCTTGAAAGCCATCAGAGTTATGAATTTGAATTAGATGATAATGTTTCTGAAAGTGAAAGGGGCGGGTTGGATGGGGGAGAGGGGGTAGAGCGGAAATATGTTACAGCTGTTAGCTCTGACATGCAGGATTTAGAGTGTGGAGGGATTTGAATTGTTAAGACCGGTCGATACCTGCTAGTTCCGCCCGCTCGCTCGGTTCTGAAGCGGACAAAAGGGAACGGCGTGAAGCACTCGCATTCCTCAACTCTGCGATGAACAGTGAAGACCGAAACTGTCGGTACTTAGAAATTGCTTAGATCTGATCAGCTCTGAAGTCACGGTCGGCAAACCTAACTACGGCGCCTGTAATACAAGCGTGAGCCAGGGGTACAATTGTATCTCAGAACGACTTGTCATATTTCAGCTGAGCAAAAAATAAACATTTGGATATGGTGAAGCCAAGAATTGATTGTGGCTTTAGGGAGGGTAACATTGTAGCCCGTGTGGGTTTGCCTGAGGCTAAAGCTTACCAGTGCTTTTATACATAGTTTATTCCTACCTGTTCTCTCTCCATGTCTTGGACCTGTATGATAGTATCTGCTTCAATTCCCCAGTCTGAGCAATCTGTTTGAATCCACGAGGTTGTGAATAAAACAAGCCTGCTCTCCTGCTCAGCTTAGTGTATAATGCAGGACCTCGCCATTGGTCATGAATTGACAAAGTCCACACAGAGCTATATCCCGCACCCTTACCTGCTGGAAATAGCCATACAAGCAGATGTGCTACAATCAAGCGAAGATGGGGGCGGGGGGGAGGAAATGCATGACGGCACAACAAATTCCCGTCGAGTGGGTTAGGGAGAAACCTTCGGTGAAGACGAGCAGAAAACGGGACATTATGTTTGGAGGGGGTGCCCTCCTGAATCCAAGCTTCTCCAAAGCGTGGTTCAAGGTGGAGAGTGGTCACTCCGGACAGGCATTAGGAGGTAGTGGGAGGCGGTGGTGGTGGTGGTGGGTGGGGGGGTGATACTAACAAAGCCACAGCCACCAGTCTGGTCTCAGGGAAGCACTAAGCCTGAATATTTCATGGCTCCTCCAAGCACAAAAAGACTGCAAAACTGAGCCAGCTCATTTGGAGGTGTGTGCCTGCAGAAGGTCAGGACCTGAAAGCAGATAGGGAAAGGCGAAAGACGCATCATCCGTCTACCGCCGTTCGCCAGGGCCTCGGCGCACTTCTTCTTTGCCCTGATTATCGGCTCGGATTCACACATCAAGAAGTATTTAACATGCACTCTGGAGACAAGGACGTTAATTAGAATATTATTTTGTCTACTAGATCTAAATGCACAGAGCAGCTCTTATTATGGCGAGCTAGGTGCCAAACTCACATGTGCTCTCTTCTCCTAACAGCACAAAAGAGAAAACAATGGGGTGGTTTTTATACCCTGCAGACCCAAAAAGGGAGGCGTTTAGCTCCTCGCGACTTTGCGTGCAAAGCAACCCAAACTCCCCGTGCTTGGCGCCTGGGCTCAGAACAACAGCTCCAAGTTAAGGGCTGTCTCTGACAAAAAAAAAAAAAAAAGGGAAGGGAAGGGAGCACGATGGCGGCGTCTCAAACCCCAGCGTGCCTCTTCTCCTATTCCCTCCCTAATCAATATCAAACGCAACAAAAAACACGGGCGCGAGGAAGACACAGGAACACACGCGAAAGCAAACAAATGCCTGTTCAGTGGGGGGAGAGAATTAGAGCGCGGCGCCGTCTCCTCATCTTACCTGTCATTATATGCTTTAGCTCTTAATGAGTGCTCCTCTTCACTTGGTCACATCGCATTTGTTTTCTACAAGTCCCTTTGAACAGCTGAGAGATATTGAGCACGCTTTGATCATGGAATCCGTCTGAATTTCTAATGCACCCCCCCCCCCCACACACACACACACACACCACCCTCTCTCCCCATATTTCAAGCTAGGTCGTCTCCACATTTCAGTCACTATTTTGTTTGTTTATTCACCAGCGAGGGCGGTGGGAAGGAGGGCGCAATAAAAAGAATCAAGTGAAAATGAGTTGGGGGGAGCCAGGAGCATGTGGGCTCTGTGAGTTTTGTTATTATTCATTAATGATTATGAATTTAACAGAGAAGTAATAAAAGAATGAAAGAGAAAACACTGCCACAAGACGCCGCCGAATGTTCTTATATATATATATATATATATATATATATATATAAATATATAAATGTTTTTTTTTTATTTTTTGTGTGTGTTTTTTGAAGGCGAGCAAGCCGCCCTCTAATGATGACCCTTGGCATGCTGTGGCACCTGGGACCTTCCCCTAGCGTGAGGGAGGGTGATGAAAATTAGCCCATTCACATTTCAAACAGAATTTGGGCTGGCCCCTGATCACAGCGCGGGGCTGTGAGGGGGGAGTGGGTTCGGGGGTCCGGCTCCTCGCGGTCCTGCGGAGAAAACACGCACCACCAGAAGAGCTCTCCACGCGGCCAGAGCCTCTCCCCTGGCAATCATTGCGGGAACACATGGCGACATGACTGTGGGATGCGATGGGGTCTGGATGTACTCCGGCTGTTATTCCCTGTTAAAAGATTTAAACCATTGGGGTATGATAGGTCCCTTTGATGTTTGCTAAGCACAGAGCTGGAGAACAGGGAAGAAGAAGAAGAAGAAGGCAGAAAAGGGGAGTGCAAGAGGTGGGGCGAGGTGTGGTGCTTGTTGGTAGCAGTGATGCTGGGCAGAGAGAGCTTGTTACTTGAAGGCAGTCGTCTTCACGGAGTCACACTCCAAGAGGGAGGAGGAGGAGTGTGGAATCTCTTTTTCAACTCCGCCACGGCAACAAAGGGAAGATAAAAGACAGAGGTTGAAGCTGGGGCCAAGACCCACTGTGAAGCCAAGATTACTGCCAGCGCAAAGTTCTGCCACTTCTACCACTCCAGCAACTTTTACGCTCCTAATTGCCCCGATTTGCCTCTGATATATGAGAAGTGGCTAGGAGTGGCATACGTTCTTCTGTGTCTTTCCACAAAATATGAACTGTTTAGTGTCTTTAAGAGCAGAGTTTTTGTTTGTTTTTGGTAGTGGAAGTGTAAAACAAAAGCATTTGTAACTCGTTGGATTATTGTGAAAACAGTGTTGATGATGCAAACAGAACACACTGAACATATCAGCCTGATGACACCAGCATGAACTCCAACCCAAGTCTTCCTCTGGTAGGCGAAAGAGCCCAGCCACTGCATGGAAGCAGGCCTGAGAGCTGAATGTCATATGTAGATGAAACACATAGGAGCCCCTTTAGGAGATATTTCAGACCAGACCAGAGATATGTAGTTTGGAAATACATTGGAAAAATGTAATTACATAATTGCAATTTTTCTGCACTTTCCAGCGAAGATATTGACCTCAGAGTCAGATTGGAAAAAAGCACCTCATCCTAGAGCCGAAAACTTTGATCAGAAAATGATTTTTTTTTTCAAAATTGCCGTGTTTCCATGAAGCTAATTTTTTTTTATTTTTTTGAAATGTCAAAGTGTGTATTTAATGGAAACGCAGCTCAAATCACTATTTCACTAGAGGCTTTTTATCTCCTAATGGGTTGAAAGATGATTTTTCTTTGTGTTTTTGTCTGACATCAGTTCCTTGTATTATTAGTTCTGGATTATGTCTGACATTTGACAATAACAGCAGTGATATTTGTATCAATGGCTAAAAATGGATTGTTTTTAGCAGTTTTATACGTTTTTATGAGGATTTAATTGTGAACAATTAGTAGGCCTTACATTGTTCCCACTGGCTCTGCATGGTGAGGATGCTTCAGCATTTGGGAGACAGATGGAAGACGGCGTCAGCAAAGGGAATACTAAGGATCTGAAAGCGTTTTAGGAACAATTAAGATCTTTGATGGTTTAATCTGTTCACATCAAAAGCAACAACCGCTCCGTTTGATTTTCTTCTGATGACACTGTATATAACTGATTGAGTCGACTGTCAGCAAACAACCACAGGGCAGGGGGAGAGGCGCGGTGCGATACATCCAGCTGCTCTACACCGTACCTGAATATGACTGTGACTTCATGCGTGGTACTTAAATATACAAAAAAAAGAAAAAGGGAAGGACAACATGTATTAAACCAACCGAGGATGTGTTTGTTTTTTCTGATCGTGCCGTTTGGCTCGAGGGACGTTGAGAAAGAACTGGGGGGGAAAAAAAGAGACTTCATCAAACTGACTGAGACGTGTTTTCCTGACCTGTTTTATTGCAGCTTTTCTGCCTGATAATCAGACAGTTAATCACAGGAGGCCATACATCACAGTGGAAGGGATTACAGGAGTCAGGGAGGCTTTCTGACCTTCTGACATTGTTCCACTAGGTCCTCCTTTTTTACTCTCAAACCTCTTTCCTTAGAGACTCACCAATCAGACATTCTCCTGCAATTAATTAACTTGTCTTTGTATTAACACCGACTCAGTCTGAAGTGCTTCTAAAACCAACACCAGCATGCTTCAGTATGCCAGTCACGCCGCTTTCCTTACTGTACAAACCGTCCACATGGAGATGTTTATATAGCTTTTTACTATTTTTATCACTATTTAGAATATATAAATCTCCATATTTCTTTCTAATTTTCACATCCGTAAATTTAAGTCGAGTCTCACCTCGCCGGTCGCATTCAGGACTACTGAGATTTGCAGCTGTGACTTTGCGCGCGTTGTGTTTACGTTTGTCTAAAAGCGGCGTAAATTGAATTCCGCTGTTTGCTCCCGACAGCGACTACAAGTGTAAAGTGGCATGTTCAGAGTTGTAGGTACGGCTCCTCTGGAGGGGGGCTGGGTTGGTGGGGTTGGGGTGGGGGCACCCCCCACCCCCACCAACCCTCCCCTCATTGTTCCACGGAGGCTCAGGATGACGGCTGCGCGAGCCTGCCGGGATCTAATCAATAACTCACATGGCACGCCGCATCCTGGAAGAATCTGCCGTAGATTAACTCGACAACAGGGATGAAAAAGGAGGAAAAGCTCCTCTGGATATCTGTTTGTCTGCTCCCCTCCTCAGATGTGGCTGGGAAACAAGCACCAAACGGGGAGCAATTGAATGCAAAATGCTCTTTTTTTATTTTTTCTGCAAGCGCAGCCGCCTACACCCTCCCAACCCTCCACGACCCCTTGAGGCGAGACCAGCAGAAACCTTCATTGGATCAGAAGGTGACATATCAAAAAATCATGTCACAAAAAAAAAAGAAAGAAAAAAAAACAGGCAGTAATGGCTGCCGAAGATGTGGCAGCAGTTCTAGATTTCGGCTGGGCTCTTTCTATGGCTCCCCTGTCTGTTGGGGTTGTACGGTATCACAGAGAAAACTCTCTCTCTGGGCCTGCCACGCAGACGTGGGATTTGATCTTGATGGCTTTTTGACAGTTTGGGATGAGGGATAGCGGTTAGCAGGGAACAAGAGATGCTGAGCTGATCAGTGGAACTTTTCAGACAGGAGTGCAGCCTAAAAGCTCCCTTTTTCTTCCGTCTCTCTTGCTGTTAACCCATTTTCTTTCATACTTCCAGTGTCTTCTGCAGCATGCTGATCATTTACATTCGCAGTCGGCGAGCGGCTGTCTTCTCAGATCACTTTTTATCACCAAAAACATGCTCATTTAGAAAAACTGTGCCGTTAAAAGATTCAAAAGATGGCTTAATAATGTATGTTTTCAATTGCTCTGCTAATGTAGGGACAGTAATTGCTGAAGTTTGCACACTGCAAAAACACAAAATCTCACCAAATATTTTTGGTCTAGTTTCTAGTGCAAATAAATTAGTAGACTTGAAAAAGGACAAAACTAACTTACAAGTAACTTTTCAGAAAGATATAGGAGCTTGTTTTAAGTAGGTAATTATGTAATTTTTAATTTTAATTATAGCGAAATTTTTCCCATGTTAAAATAACTGGGATTTTCCTGTTGCTGAATACTTCAATGATGCTAATCAGGATATTTCTTCTTTCATTAGATTTTTTTGTGCTCATGAACAGGAAACTCTTCCACCTGAGGCGTCGTAACATGATAAGTTACTCAAACAATTGGAGGATTTTCAAACTTTGGCTCCACATGGATTTAATGACTTAATCTTGAATGTCTTTATCTTTCAGGTCATTCAAATTATGTTTGATATAAACAGCATTTTTATAACAACTGAAGGTAACATAGCTGTTTGATTGTTCTATGTGCCTGAAAAATACATAATACCGCCCATTTAATTTTCCCCACAGTCTTAGTACAACACTTTGAAGGATCACAGAAAACGTCACAGGGCGTCTCATCAGATTGTCAGTTCCCGAAACCACAAAAAAAAAAGGAAAAAAAGCTCTAACCCACCGGACCACACACAGGATAAAAAGCTTGTAGGGACAAATGAACCCCGTTTCTTAAGAACGCTGGAGGGTTGGCGACAAAACACACTTTATTTCTGTTTGTGCTTTGACCAACTTGGTTCTGAATGAAAGCACACTGAACAACCAAGGCACATACCAAACTGAATTCAACCTAACTGGTATGTTAAAAGAAATGAGCCTTATCACCTTCTACATTGTAACCAATAATCAGATGTTGACTCCGGTTTGTTAGGTTTTGGGGCAAAGAAAGAAATAGAAAGTGTATCACCTTTGTAGAACTTAAATGTAATTTTCTATAATATTTTCATTTGACCAAATGAGTTTCCTGTTCATGTCCTAAAATAATAACTTGAGTCATTTTTTGCCTTAAGTGATTTTGGTAAAAACAACAGCAAAAAACTCACCGCCTCTTTTTTTCTAAAAGATGTGGGCCATTATTTTAGAAAGGTGACAATATGACTAAAGTTTTTTTTCTGTTTTCTTTTCATCTACTACCCCCTACAATGAGTGACATTTTTATTAGTTTGTACAGAGAGCAAATTCTTTGAAATGGCATGGTTAGTTTTCTCTGTTTGGGTCATGGGTTTACATCCAGTTATAAAGGATTTGGTGATCTTAAAGGTTCCCTGCACTTGTTCTCCTAGCTTAATCAAAGAACTACCAACAGTGCAGAGATGAATGAAAACCAAGGCCCCAACTACAGCGCCGGGGCAAGTCGGAGGCAAAGCCAGAGGTCAGTGGTCACAATGAGAAGAAATGAGTAAAGGATTAAATGCCAGCAACCTTGTAAAATCAAAGGCAAAGACATCCAGCGAGGCACCTTTTACCATTTAGAGGCAGCTGTAGAGAAAGTGCAAGTTTCATTATGGATGTTATGGAGAGCCGGCCAAGGTCAGAAAGCAATCATCACTCTGACACCTCGCCCAGCAGGCAGCCTGGCTCGGCAGAGCACTGCCAGCACTGGAAGAGCCATCTTACAGAGAACAACAGCCGATGGGGGCCAAAGGCAATGTCACAGGCCACCCCCTCCATCAATAGCGGCGCAAAGAACCTGGAACAGAGCCCTCTCACAGGACAAAATAGAGCTTGTCAGCGTGCAAGATTCTAGGTCTTCATGTCGGAGTCTGCAGACTGATCCTCAGGTTTCGGTATGTGTTGACTTGACATACTGAACGTCTAAACCGCCTGGAGAAGCTGCTGAGTCTGGAATAGGTACCTCTTTTATCAAAGCACATTAGAGCTTGGCATAAGGCAGGGCCCGTGGTGGCAGGCAACAGAGAGAAGCGGCAGAAAGAACATGAGCCTCTTCCCAGGTAGGGGCTGTCTTCCCTGCAGATACGCCCTGTAATTAGCAAGGCTAATGAAGAGGAGGGCTGAGACTAATTTCCCCGTTGACCTCTTTGCCCTCTTTGCGGGGTGAGAGGGTGGCCGTCAGCAGAGCCGAACATGACACCACGCTAAAGCCATTAACCCCGATCCAGCACACCCTAAGGCTTACACCTGGTACAAGACTGGACCGGTACCAAGTCTCAGTGGGCAGCAAAACTGAATTCTCCCCCCCTACCCCTATAGGTAATGAAATGTCGGGGAAGCGCTATTATCTCTAATCTACTGCAGTTGTGTAACTGTAAATTCAGCCTCTGGAAGGCAGTGTGTCATTACCAGGTTGTGCACACGGTGAATATTCCATCATTATAAAAACTGTTGTTGTCTGTTTCGCACAGCATGGGTTCTCACACTGTGATTATGAACCAGGCTGAGGCACCTGTCACATGGAGCTGGTACTCGCTGCTTCTGGCTGTCAGGGTTTCCTACAGATTGGTTGCTGTGCATGTGAAATTCATAGAAAAAAAAGACAAATCTAATCTGCAGGTATATCTTCCCCCCACCTTGGTGCACACCAATATCCAAGTCTCAAAGACAAAATACTACATGAAGAGTAGGCAAAGGAATTACAAAGGTAAAGAACTGTAAATAGCAAAAACCATAAGAGAGGGAAAGATATTTGATGTCAACATTCTGTGGAATATGCAGCATCCATAAAGCCATAAGCCTGACGCTCGTGTTTTTAAGTGCGTTGCTGTTCAGAGATTTCTTCAATGTTAACATTTATTCCCCACTCGGGTAATTATTACATTTCTTTGCTCAACATTTTGTGTTAAGCATATCATAACTGACATGACAAGGAGAGGAGATGGACCGAAATTGCTACCACAATTGATAAACCTGGTAACTTTTTAGCTAACTACCCATAATTAACGTGACATAAGCTGGTTATAATGATAAGATTACACATTAAGATTTCAGAGTTTGAAATTAACGCTAGCCAAATTAATTGCAGGGACATTGTAGTTGTGACTATTAAAACATTTTCTAACACTGGCCACATTGTCCAGTTGGACACGTAAACAGCACATTTAGCCGTTCCTGATACTTAAAACTTAATAATCACCTGAAGAAAAAAAAAAACATTGCTGCTCACCTGATCGTCGTGGGACGTAAGTTCAGAGCTGTGGCTCAGTCTGAGTGTCACCAAGAAGTCAAGGTTTTACTAGAATTAATCACATAGTGGTTTTGCTATTCCAACAGATAAACACTTTCAGCATTTTGCTTGCTAAAGTGAGAGACTATTCATCGGTGCAAACGGAGTTTTTGCATGGTGTAGCATGAGATAGGGAAGGTTCTAGTTAGGACTGCATAATTCCACTTTAGAAAGAGCTTGGAATAGAATTCTGTGTCATATTATGTTTAAAAAAATCTCTGTATTTATTATTGTGATTTAACATTAGCCTACCAATGGGACTAGAGATGGAAATTAGATGCCTGACTATAATCTCATGTAGTTACATGTAATAATAATAAAATTAATACTTTATATGTATATAATTTGTAAAACAAATGTTACAAAGTGTTTTACTTTAAAAATTAATTCAAACAGTATCATAAGATATAACTCAAAAGTATACCAAATCAATTCAAATACATAACAATGGAAGACAGACTGACATAAAATATGAAAGAAATTCAAAATCAAAAGCCTCTTTATAAAAGAAAGTTTTAACTAATAATTTAAATGAATGATTTTGTGTATGTTCATTAATACGCATTATCCTATTATTTTAAAAATAAACTTGAATTCGAGATCAAGTGACGTTATTGGCTAGCTGCTGAGATGCTTTAGCATAATTTACATAAATTACATACAAATGGAGGATATATTGACACATATCTAACGTCTTGCAGGAGATTTAGCAGGAGAGTAAATTATGCAGCCCACCCTGTTAGCAAAGGTGATACTGGGACATTTTAGTCAGATGCCTCTTTATTAAACTTTAAAGCTCCAAAGATTCACAATAAGAAAACAGGTTATTGTTATTACCATTCTGCATTTTAACTGACCAGCAAATTCTGAGAGAAAAGAAAGTATAAATGAAAAAAAATTAAAATTATGTCCAGAGTGGAGCGTTTGAAACACACAGTGAAAACTACAGAGGCTTGTGTGTGTGTGTGTGTGTGTGTGTGTGTGTGTGTGTGTGTGTGTGTGTGTGTGTGTGTGTGTGTGTGTGTGCGTGTAGGTGTGCGTGTGTGTGTGTTTGTGGTTAGACCAAGCCTGATTTGAAGAACAAATAAATATTGTATAAATGAATTTATTGTGTAATGTGAGCAATCAAATTAATTAAGGGGTCCACAGCTGTTGGAGGCGAATGAGGCCATGAATTTTTCAGTGCTACCACTTCTCCCTAAGATTTTACAATAAATATTTCTGGAGGTCTTGGATGAATTTTTCATGGCTGAGTGGGGGAGATGAAAGGCGAAGGAGGGATCCAGGGGACTGGTGCTCTGTGGCGCTGACAACACAGAGAGGTGCTTCTGCTCCAATCTTTATCAATGGGAGCCGGCCGACACCATTGCTTTAATTAGCCTGCTTTGTCAGGCGTTCCTCTATCAATAAAGAAAGGCCGGGCCCAGCGCTGGGCCGAAGGAGGAGGAGAAGGATAAGGGGGCGATATCACCGGTCCCACTTGCTTTTGTACCCTCCCACCTCAAGAGAGGAAATGATGTAATTGTGATCGTTGAGACAAATGGCACAGCAGAGCGTTATATCACCGCACTTCGTCTGCAACCATCCTCTTTTTTTTCTTTTTTTTCTTTATGTAGAGACACAAAGATTTCCTTCCAGTCATTTAAACCCCAGAAGCACGATGGCGTCAGAAACAGGCACCGCACCTTTAATTTGAGCCTGGATCATTTATTTATCCACGATAACCTTGTAGGAAACAAATCAATAAAGCATCCAGCTAGCATGCTGCTATGTAGTATATACCATGAATGAGTAACAGATGCAATTGATTTGCATGTTGTTGTCCAGGCTGGAGGTGCAGACTGGTGGAATAAATCAGAACTGGGTACATCTTGAGATTTTTTTTTTCTAGATTTGATATGCAGGTAGGATCCTGAGGTAACAAATTCAGAGGAGACAACTGGTTGGTGGGCAGCATACCAGCTACATTCCACCTGGAATATCATAATAAACAGCTTCCTGCTGTTCTTATTTCCCTAAAACACAGAGCCAAAGCAGGGGGCGGTGTTGGATGGGTGTTTTTGCAGGACGGGGTTATCTAGGAGGTTTGTGCCAGCTTATTGAAATCAATTCTGATTTCTAACATTTATAGCTGGAAAAAAAAGCATTTTACTGTCCTATATTAATGTGCAGCCAAAAAACTCATCCATACTGCTGAATGAAGGATGTCAAATTCATTTTCATTTTGCCCTCAAAGGTCTGATTGTGGCAGGAGGTATTGATAAAACCATTAAAATATTAATAAATAGCTGTCGGCATTCAGTAAGTACTTCCTAAAATTAAATTATATTGGACATCTTTCGCATTGATGTAATTTGGCAGTACAGACATAAAAACTGCATTTGATTGATAATATAATATTTAAGCAGACCATTGTTATCTTGAAGGTTATATTAATGTGGCCCTCTAGATTTTAGAGGGCCACAAATGGCTATGGTGGGCCGTATTTGCCCCCGGGCCTTCAATTTGTCGCCATAACCCAACCCTGTAGTGTTAAATCAATCGAGGCCTGGAATGGTTCATATTTCATTCTGGACTGGCATAATAAAATAACCCAAGTTGGACTGAAAATAAATAAATACTAAACAATAGATATGAAAAAGTTTTTACATTGCAGCCACGAACTCTCTAAATTTTATTTTATTTTTTAACATGTCACATCCAGCAGTGTAGAACTCTAAATTGTTTTCTGATTGCCAAGGAGAAACCCAACAGACTTACTTTCCAAAGTGGCTTTTGCTATAATTCTCTACTTGGCAGCTGAGTTGATAGCTGTCTGGAACAATTTACTTATATTGACACAGAAATGTAAAAGAAAGGGAGGGAGGTGAGAAAAATAGATTGATACAGAAAGAAAAAATATAGAAGTCTGCTTCCACACTTGCAGAAAGAGAAAAATTAGAGAGAAGTGAGAAACCACAAACATAACAGTCACTGAAAAGCACATGATACTCATTAATTCAATATATATTCAGAGGCAAACAGTGCAATTAAATCTGTAAACAACTTAATCCAATTACCTGTGTGTGAGCTCACTTGTGTATATAAAGTTTCTCCATAAGAATGTTCAATAGTGGGTGTGAAGAGCCACAGTGTAGAATCCTACTGAGCCTCAGAAATAGAACTTAAAAATAACAGCTATGTGCTTAGATATTATTTCATCAGTCAAATAAAATAAGGTTCATGTAGGGGGAAAGCAGAAGTAATATGTATTTTTAGCTTACATAGAATATCCAATGTGTGACTGAAAGTTAATATTGTGCATCACCACTCCCATGGTGAACCTGGTGATATGGGGGTGCGATCCTCAACAGGGCCACAGATGGCGCTCACAGTCCACAAGAAGATGGAAAGTTAAGTAAAGGACAAAACTTTACACATTCACTTTGATTAAGGAAACATAAGTCAGCTGGTTCCTCTATAGACTTTTATCAGGAACATCGAGGCAGGTGGTACATGGTGAGGAAATTCCAAGCTGGAAAAGATAATGTTCTAGGTCTAGGTTTGTAATTTTCTTACCTGAACAAAATCCTGGGGGAAAAAAATCCTGTCAGAGGCTGCAAAAGAGTTAAAACTGTATTATGGGCCTGATAAAATGGTCACACTTTCTTAGATTTTTATTTGTAAATCTTAATTTTCCATCCAGAAAACACCTGTGTACATTTCTACTGTTGGTCTATCATGAAATGCAAGCAGAGCAAAGCTAAATTAGAGGTTGTACCAATAAGAGGTTAAGGGGGTTGAATACTTTTTAGGCGCCGAACGGAAATAACTGATGTTTGCTGTTGTCTGTGTGTATGTCTTTTATTTGCTTTTATGTCTGCCATCTATGAATTTATAGCACAAATACACAACATATGTTGTACTGGCAGCAGTTTTGTTTTGTGATCTGGTACCAGAAAGGAGGATGGCCACTCCACAGCAGTCAGCCCCACTGAGCCCACAGCACCACCGATTCTTTTCATTCACTTATATTCTCACCAATCAATGCCTTCACTTCAAAGTGATGAGAAACTCTTGCATGCAAAGCAGATTGATCACTTCTAATTCAAGTCATTAACATACAAGTTGTTAACAAGTGAGGCCTCTGTACTGTATCTAAGAACCAAGGGATGCATCGATAACGCCAATTTAGGACGTTTTACCGTCTTAAAACCTTCGAGTACACACTCTGCTATTCCAGCGCCGGATCGACCGGGTGGTGAATTATTTCGCATCCTGTCTCGCTCTTTGTTTTTCGCCTCACCTTCTCCTCCCTGGCTCGCTCCGCCTCGGCCACTTAGCTGGAAGCCTGTACTGCTGCATGAGACCACTGCTACTCGACTGATGATAAATTTATAAGCCAAACTGAGGGGAAAGTATTAAACAACCTTGTGAATAGCCGAGGTTCGCTCTAAACTGAGGCGGCATATCTTTTTCATCAGCGAAAATAACTCTTCAAAGGCAGTAAAAGCATGCTTAGAAAGTAAAAGGCCATTTTAGCGGACGAGGCCCGGCGGTGGGCGGGGGCGGCGGAGAGACCCCAAACAATCCGGCTCCTGATAGCCTGCGACTCCCACCATCAGCTTCCTCATGCCCCCCCCCCCGTCTACCCCGCAGCCCCTAACCACACCGCAAGCAGCACAGCACATATACCAACCCTTAAAAAGCTAAATCAAGGCTTTGAAAAACATACAGTGTCTTTAATAATTCAGGCATTGGTGGGTTTGAATAGCCTCTTTAGCGTAGAAAAATCCAGTCTCCTGATATAGGATCGGTCCCTCTGGGGGGGCGGAGGGGGCTCCAGCTCCCTGCTCTGTGCCCTCTCTCACCAGCAGTATCGGCTCTTGCTTAGGATGCAACTAACCTGCCTGATTACATTAAGCTGTAAAATAGAACGCATACACAATTGCAGGGTGTGCTCGCAGTTTCAGAAATATATATTTTTAATGGGTGTAGTTTTTTTATTTTTTTATTTTTTTAACTTTTTTTCCAAAAGGAAAGCGCTCTGAACTTGTACGACACCCCGCGAATCCACAAATCAAACGCAAAGTTTTGTAGTAAAGCAATTATTGCAGTTGACTAGCATCTTTACTCGGGTTGTGGACTAACATAAGATTGTAAATATTTAACCATCTTTACACCCAATCCACATTCATATTTCATCAGGTTTCTTGCGGTTTATTCTCAAAGCAAAGTGTTGGGCTGCATAATTATTTCAGTTTAGCTTTTTTTTTTTTTCTCCAACCCATTACTTCCATAAATACAGGAATTTGAGTTATAGCTCCTCAGAGGGCTAATTTAAGAAAAAAAAAAGCATGTATTAATTAATTCAACCTAGATGGAAAGGAAGAAATCCCTAAGTAAGTAAGCCGTTGGCAGGCATCAAGGATGATTTCTGCCTTCAAAGGAAATGGGGATGGATTTGAGAGGATGCGGCATTTTAATCAATACTGTTGACTCCTGAGGTTGGCAGGTGTGGTTGCGGCGCATACCTCTCAGCACAACCATCATTCAGGAGGAAAACCTCGACGTGGCCACTGCGGAGATCTACCCCCAGCTTTCCGAGTGCCTCCGCCGCCCGCCTTTTGTTTAATCGGGTCCAATTTCCGACTTTTCGGGAATAAAAACCCGAGCGTGGCCAACGGTCTGCATCCCAGATCGTATTTTGCCTTCGTCTCGTTGCGAACGTTTTAACTGTGCGTGACTTTAAACCTTTTGTTGCCTGCTTCCATTTGTGCATACGTCCATTCACACATCCAACGTGTGGAATAATGAAATAAATATCGAACTCTTAAATATTTCAGTGCATTCTAGGAGTAAAGTGGAAGTGTTTTTCTGACAGACCTTGTCCGAGCCCCAACAACTCTCCTCTCCACCTCACCCCCCCTTCCACCTCCCCGCTGTATTTCTCCTCACAAATGCATTGTGCGGAGCGGCCGGCCCAATCCATCACTAGGCGTCTGGCGGGAGAAAAAGCACTTTCCCAGGGTGGGTGTGTTTTAGTTCTGCCAGCGCTGCTGTTTCAGTGGGCACCCGGGAGACCTCGCTGATGGACACTCCGGTCATCACTGCCAGGGAGCTTTGGGACTCTGAGCAACCACCCCTTCCACCCCAACACCCCACTCCACCCTTTCCATCTCCACCTCAGCCTGTTCCACTCACCTCATGTTTTCACTCGCACCTTCCATTGTCCCAGAAGTGTTGTGCACTTCCTTTTTGACAATGATGACTATCGTACCTGCCCGAGTTCTCCCTTGCAAAGTGGTTCAGCCTTCAGAGACCGGCCACGCTCGGCCTCTCAGGGCTTCAAGGGCCCGGTTGGGACGTCGTCAAGAAGGGGGGACGCTAATTCCACTGGTTTTATTCCTTATCCAAATTAAGCCTAGTGGATAGTTCCAGTGTGGAAAGACCTCAAGTGGGGGAGGCTGAGCAGGGTTCCACAGCGTCTGCCTGGGAAGCTCTCAGCTCTCCTTTTTTCCATCACAGGATGTGTGTGCGCGCTCGGAACAATTATGCAGAGATGACTCCCCCCCCCCACACACACCATTCAAATTTGGAAGTCTGCTCCAGTTTTTGCTGCGACAAACTGAGATTTGATTTCCAAAACGCTCGCTCATCTCCTCTACACAAAGAAGCCGGCGGGGAGAGGGTGCGATCACTGGAGAGGATTGGGCTGCGAGGCAAATCTAGGTGATGCGTATGTTCTTAGAGTGCCCCTGGGTCTTCCATGGGTAGGTAGGATCTGACAAAAGAGATCTGTACAGCAAAAAAATCCTCCACTCTGCTTGAGCATGGGAAATTAAGCCCAGATAAAGATTCTCTCTTAAACATACTCTCCTCTCACTTTTCATCTCTCTCTTTCCCCTCCTCCCCCTCCCTCCCTTCCTTCTACAGTGGCAGAAGAAATTACCCATTGTACCATCAGATAAACCCAAACAGCCCGCTCCGTAAGACCTCCAGTTCCTCGTGCAGTCCCAGCTTGGTGTCCCTCGGGTGTTTGTTCAAAAGGAAAACTCTGCGCTGCCTCCGGGGGATGTTTAACTCATTGCAGTGGCAAGTATTTAGAGAAAACTCAACAAGTTTGAGGCTGTCAGAGCGCGAATCCAACTGTCAGGCGGAATTATGTCTCCGAGGCGTCTGACGTGACGTAATGACCAATTGCATCATTTTTGACAAACCCTCCCGTCGATGAGAACTGGGGCAGACGCCGGTTGCTTTTCTGCACGAGTGTTTCATTTGAATTTGAAACAGCGCGGCTAAGTGCATTAAATGATGCTGATTAACTAAGATTACGGCTGCAGCAGGGATGTGATTTCTGTCTTGATACGGAGCATCAGTTGAGGCAGAGCAAACAGTTTTTTGAGTGGCTGATGAATAATTGAAAGTCAGCGGAGGGTACATCAATAAAGTGGTAATGAGGCATATTTGTGCAAAAAAAAAATTTTAATTTTCAAACTCTGTCCCTCTTCTTGAAGTGTACAACATGCATTAATGATACTTTTGCTTCCACTCCTATCTGCTTATATTGATGTTATTATCACCATCATGAACCACCGAACTCCTCATGTCATAAACATGTTTTAAGTGAACCAAAACTCAAAGAACATCACAGCATTGATTGCCACCAGTTTAAATCATGTTTAGCAAATACTTCACTACAGAACAGAACGCTTCTGACCTCCCACGCTTATTAATTCTTTGTTGTTGTTTTTTTTTTTTATTTAGGGTAGCAGATTAGAGAGTCTATCAGTTTGTGTTACTTTAAAAATATCCTTTTTGAACTTCATCTTTTAAAATTGACAAAATTATTTAGCCTCATTTAATCCCGTGGTCTTTAAGCACACCGAAAGAAATGAGTCTAAAAGCCTCACCAAACTCCTCTACTACTGTGTAGGGGGCTTGTTGATTCATGAAAGTAGAGATATTATTGCACATGTATGTACATATATGCACTTTACGTATTAGAGTGTTATAGTACAAGACAAAGTAGACTACACTCTAAATGACACTATACAAATCTAAAATCTCTCCCTCTCTTAAACTAAAGTCTGTTTTTCTTTATGCAATGGAAAATACAATGTGATATTTTAATACTTCATCTGTAATATGTTTTATTTGTTGTAAATGTAATCTGTCTATTTTTAATGTAAGCTGACCCAAGGCAGAATATGTGATGCATCATGCTGCTGATGCTAAACGGAATCTCAATGAACCAAAACTGCAAAACCAACCTTAGCCTTGGCGCTAACCTTAGCGCTAACCCTATTTCATTCAAATCATCTCTAATTCTTGCTTCATCATGACTTTCATAGAAAAAAAACTATACATTTATCTATAATCGTGTTTCACTGCAGCAGACATTCACTGGCCCTACACCTAGCGGTTGATTGCCTGCTGTTTCCATCGTTACATCATGCTGTTCAGATGGGATGTTTCATACCTCAATCCCTGATCTAATTATTATTACTGTTCAGTTATCCTCGTATCACAGAGCCATTGCATCATGGATCCAGGAAGGTTTCATCCGAAGGTGTGTTTTTCCTAAATCTCAGTGTTTCTGCTATTAACTGCCGCTCGTTTCTTGACATACGACGGCAGTAACTTTATCTTGACATGAATCATCAAACATACGTTTCCAGCGGTAAGGGTGGTTTGTTTGGATGAGGTTTTTTTGCGCTAAAAGAGACATATAGTGTCATAAAAATATTTGTTTATTCCCCTTTTTTTGTCTCATACAGGTTTTCCATTCAGTGGATTTCCTCCTAAATGTCAACTCAGACTCCGGTGGTCTTCACTTCCAATGGGAACTTTTTGTGCCGTTTCCATGTTCTCCATGATTCATGCGTTGTATTTTTAGTGAGTTGCCTCATTTCTTACTTTAGTTTCAGTGTATTTTAAATTAACATATGTCTTATGGTCATTTTTTTTTATGTCTTTTTGTGCATACCACTTATAATAAGACTACAACATAGTAAAACCAGGTAATTTAGAAAAATCCTCCAGTCTGTTTTTGTGAAAAGAAATTATATTCCATAAAAGATATTAAATGAAAATTTCCAAACAATACAAGGATCTCAAATGCGTAGAATCTCAGCATTTATGTAAATTGTGGACTCAAGTTATCCAGGGCTGAAGAAGCTTGAGTGACCAGATCAGATGATCAGATTTATGATACTCTAGAAGTGAACAGGGAAAATCAAGGTATGTTTTCTTTAAATAGTAACCACATTACATATTGAATTTAATTCCTGCATTTGTTGTTGTGTTTAGTTGGTTTTGCCACTTCAGGATTATTAATGGCCTCCAACTGACCATCTACTTTTGTGCATTTTGTGTGTGCATGTGTGCGTGTGTGTGCGTGTGTGTGTGTGTGTGTGTGTGTGTGTGTGTGTGTGTTTTACATGTTCTCTGGTGCATTGCCGTTTTTCCCTCCATTCGTTTCCGTGTTGCACGCTGCGCTCACTGTGATGCACACACTGCTCTCCTGAGCAGGACTGGGCAGCTATGGACAGATTGATGCTATCTCATTATTAATACACAATGTCTTGCAAGCTAAAACATTTAAATGTTTAATAACCACATTTCTGTGTGTGTGTGTGTGCGTGTGCGTGTGTGTGTGTGTGTGAGTGTGTGTGTAATCCTACCCTGTAGCTAAAGTTAAAGGCTATCATAACATTTCAATATACAGCTACTGTTAAATACACACAGAGCTTCAGATCATCTGTCAAGCATGTCTCAACAGACCTCGGTTCAAAACTGAGCCTTTGGTGCCCTCTGTCTGTTGGTGAAAGTATTAAAATGAGAAGGAAAGAATATTCACCAAATGTAAAGTAATAATCTATATTTTTTGCCAAGTCTTTTTCTTTCTTCATCTTTTTATTTTTTTTTAATCTTTTTGCAGAAACATTTTGTTGACTGTTTCCAACATTTCTACAAGGAGATGAACCTAAATGAGAGGCCGTCTGTCCCACTGAGATGCACACGGGCGCTCGTCCTGGTGGTGATACTGGAAGTGATGTCGAAATAATTCCCTCAGAAAAGCAGCACAGCGGTTAGATTTTTTTTTTTCTTTATTTACAACAGTGTCTGCAGGTCACTGTCTTTGGAGTAAAACTGTTCCTTTGTTCTGCCTTTTTCTAACACAGTTGTGGCATGTTGTGTCCACCTGGAGTACTGCTGACCTTCTGCGAGGCAGCCAGCTAGTTAAAGAAGTCCATTTTCAAGGCTGTTCCTGCTCATATCAAAACTCCATTATAGATTTTACCTCCAGGGGAACCCAGGGCTCACAAGGTCCTTGGCAATTTTACCTGAGGAAGAAGCTAAAAGGATTTGAATCTCCTAGGATGGGAGAGGAGGAGAACAGGGGGGGGAGGTGAGGACGAGATGCGCACCCTAGGACCCGAGCCACTGCACTATAAAAAGGGATTTTTGCAGGGTTTCAAATATTAGCCATTTTAATCAAGCATATTAGTTTGGAAATGTAATTTAGCGGTTAAATCCAAATATGAGTCGTGTGTTTGTTATCAAATCCTAACTAAACATTTAAATTAGAATTGAAATCTTTGTTCAGTTGGTTGTTTTTATGAACAGGAAGGCTGAGATGATTTTATGGGTTGTTTTATGACTCAATATATTAACTTAGTAAGAGTTAAGAAACGAGTTGTTTCTAATTTGGAGCAAGAATTAAAATGTTTTATCCAGCTTTATCTGGTTTCAAAACGAGTAATGTCAAACACACTTGCCAGCATGCAGCGTTTCCAACTTAGTGGGGTTTTGTTTTCTAAAACTTACTCACCTGTTTTGACTTTTTTATTTTTTCAAAATAGTGAATAGCAACAAATGGTGAGTTTTTTCTGATTTTACTGGAAACTTGTTTAAGTACATTTTGTTCTTTTTCTTCCTAACTAACACCAACACACACAAGCAGGTTCTGCTCAGACTATCACATTGCTTTCATTTCTACTCTCTACACACAGAAGTCAAACCCAACTGCAGTCATCACAGATGGAAACCAGGTCAGACAAAAGCCTGGTGCTCATGAAATTTCATCCAGTCACAATTTTGTGTTACTGTAACCTGTTGAAATCTCCTGACTGGGTCATAAGGTTAAAAAACAAACCAAATCTCCAGTAAACCAAATGAAAATGAAATCAATTAAAATTACCAAAACTCTAATATACCCTAGACATTTTTAGGGTATATTAGGACATTTCTTACCCAGTACTGTAAAACGTAAATTATTCAATGACGTCATTTAGCAACTTCTAGCATCTTTTAAGGCCACCTGTAGTTGCCTCCATTACTGCTTTACCTTATTGCAGCAAGCTAAACAACTGTTGCCTGGGAACAACACATCCCATCTGTGGTTGTCAGAGGAAAAGGCTTTACTCTCCACCTTACTGGAAAACATTTCAAATGGTTGGTGTGATTTCAATAACTTTTACGCCTTAAATCACCGATTAGTTCCCATTTTTTTCCTCCTAAAATTTAGGATGAACTAGAGAGAAGAGACAGTGAATGGACTTGTGCTAAATAAGTCGTTTAGAGGCACAAACGTCACATGGCTTTATGAAGAAAAACAACCAATAACTTTTGATAAGCATCTACTATAGGAAATTTGTTATCGTTTTTTATAGAGCCACAATTTTCTCTCTACTTTTAAGCTTTAAAATACTGAGAAACAAAACGTGTGCAAAAAAAAAATTCTGAATGGGAAAATGAATTCACATCATTTGTGAAAAATGATGTAAAAGTAAAGCACATACTTTTCAACCTAAAAAGAAATACAGACCTAAAGAACATATTACTGGCACTTTCAGTGTCATTCTGCTCTTGACATTAAATGTAATTTAAGAAAAAAACAGACAAACTGCCAAAACTAGCCTTTGTTGCTATAAATAAGTCATTAGATGGTTCATTATCATTTTTAGTCAGTTATTAAGAGTCATGGATGAAGGTCCAGAGGGCCGCCTGCTGCTCCTGCACCACAGGTTGCAGATCCCTGCTCTGAAAAACAGCTGTAGCCTGATTTAGTTGAGTAATTATATTAATTCATTTGAGGTTTTAAAAAGGAAATAAACGTTGAATTTGTTATTTACAAGGGCAGCATTATCTATTCTCCAGGCATATGCTTCCATTTTATAGCACAGTGAAGTACCGTATTTTCCGCACTATAAGGCGCACCGGATTATAAGGCGCACCTTCAATGAATGGCCTATTTTAGGACTTTTTTCATACATTAGGCGCACCGCATTATAAGGCGCATAGAATAGACGCTTCATACTCTATTATTACACATCCACATTAATAAAGAAATGGTCCCCGAGTACTTTATATAGTAGGCTGGCCCAGTCGTTGTTTCACTCACGGTGTTGGTGTTGCGATATTATGCCCAACTGCTTTCTGGGTAACACAGACCAACCGACACGCTGCCGCTGCAGTCTCTGTCTCTCTTCCCCTGCCCCTCCCCCCCTTTAAATGTATTATCAAACTTTATTAACAAACCAGTGTTCTGACAACTATCCCAGCATGCACCGCGCACTACTTCTTCTACGGGGAAAAAGAAGTTGGCGGCTGCTTACCGTAGTGGACCAACTACGTAAGCAGCCTACTGCATGTCTGTGTAAACATGACGTCTTTCATTTCGATCTGAGTTAATTAGCGTAGCATTTCTGCCGGATTTTCACAACATATCAGCCACGACAATGGACAGGGGAACCAACAAGTTCATGTCATCTTTTTTGGACGACATCAAGGTGTTTGAGCCACTGGATGCCTCCAACATTGTGCGCGTCACAGCTAAAAGCTACCGATAGATGAGGAAAACAGCAGATCCTCACACCCTCAGCATAAATATAGCTGTGGACAAGATCACTGATGCCTATTGTTCTTGCAAGGCTGGGTAAGTCGGCATTCATGGTTTTGATGGTCCACAATGTACATTAGCATATGTTTACTACTGTAGCTTGTGTTTGTGAGACGGTCACGCACGTGGTAGCTGCACTGTGACCTAAAATGGGCATTAGCCAATGAAACGCGGCCCCTGTGGTAAGGTCCGTTGCTGGACCTGTTGTGGCTCAATATTGGTCCATATATAAGGCGCACCGGATTATAAGGCGCACTGTCGGCTTTTGAGGAAATTGAAGGTTTTTAGGTGCGTCTTATAGTGCGGAAAATACGGTAACTGTTATCTTCAGTTGTTTACAACAACTAATGCAAACAACAAAAATTTTACTTTGTAATTTAATGCCTTGTAATTGGGCCTCTGTCTCTTTAAAAACTTCTGTTTTTGAAACTCCACCTTAGGAAGTCATCATGACATGGCTTCTCTATTGACCCTTTAACAATGTTTTTACTAGCATTGCTCTGAGCAGTAGCTCTTATAATGAGCTCAGCAGATGCACAGGTCCACCAGGTGTTGCTAATTGCTGCTGGCTAGTCTGAAGGAGCTAAATTGGGGAGAGAAGCATGGAAACTGCAGCTCCTCCCAGGCATTTTGTAAAACTGAATGGTTGCCACGGGAGATTAAAGAATTTCTGAAACATGTATAAAAGAATCAAAGCAACACTCCCGGTATGTTTCTGATGAGGGAATAACTTGAAGTAAAACCCAAAATGTCGATTCTACAGAATACTGACCCTCTAAATAATTACATGAAACTGAACAAATTTAAGGTGTCTTGTTTATTTTTATTTTTTTTAGCTGTTAAAGCTCTGCCAAAATATTGACTAAACTCTCGCCAAATTAATTATTTCAGTGATTTTACTGTTTGAATTGCAACAGTTTGTTTTACCAGTGTAATCTGCTTCCTCTGCCAAGCAGGGAGCAAAAGACCGAGCAAAAAATAAAAAATAAAAAAAAATAAAAAACAGAATTCTGGAGATGGTTCAGTGGCAATGAACCCTGAACTAGAGGGCCATACAGTAGTGGAGGGAAGGGAAGCCTTGAAAATGAAAGAGGTGGAAGAAGAAGAAGAAGAAGAGCTGCGAGCCTGTTGTCAAAGAGTTTGCCAGGGGAGCCGGCTTGGGCTTCCAATGCATTTAGCATATATGAAAGAAGAACAGCTCTGTCTCCTCACACCATCCTTAACTATGTGTACTAACAAGACAGATGGAGGCCAAAGATGCAGACAGATCACATCAGGACATCTGTCACTTCATGGCAACAGCCTCCTTAATAAGTGACAAGGCTTCCTCACCCCGTGGGCACAGGATGGGGGAGGAGGTGGTGGTGTCTGGGAGCTGTGGCTGTTCGAAGCAGCCGTCAAAGTCATACAGCAGAAACCTACCAACCCTCACACAACCAACGTATTTTTTTCCTCCTCTTCTCTCCCTCTCTCGTTCTCTGTCTCTTTTTTTTATCTAAACAACTTGTCCCAATTACAGCCAATCACACGCGATGCGCAGCCTTGATTACCAGCCTGGTTAAGGAGACATCAAAGCTCCCTTCTAAGGGCGCTGACACGAGGCTGCGCAGTAATTAGCGGACTTCACTGGAGAGTTTCATCACCGAATGTTTTCAAAATACCCGACGACTTAATTTGCACGGAGGATGGAGGACATGCGTGGGGGAGTCGGGTGGGGAGGATTTCACGTCGACAGAGCATATCGCCCCGCAGAAATAATTAAAAGTATAATTACAGCTCATCAGCCGCGCGAGAGCTCTGCAAAGCGCTGTCGCTGTTCCGCCGCTTTCCTCGGGGTCATCGGCGGGAGTGGAAGGCCGCGTGCAGATCCAGAAATTCGCAGCGCGTGCCATGTGCAGGAGGATAAGAGAAAGCATCTTATTACCAGAGAATACCAGGAGGGGGGCGGCACTGGGAATGAGCCGTGTTTCTCTTGCAATTCCAATTAGAGCGCTTTGTTATCCTCACTTGGCACCTGGCTTTTGTTAAAAGTCTGTTTCCTGCCAACGACGAAACGGGCCTAAAATGAGACTGTTCATGCGCTCCATGGGTCGTTAAAGCGATAACTCGCTTCTTCGACTGATGTGTCAAAAGCTCAACGCGGGACTCGGATAAACAGATTGAGTCAGTCTTTAAAAAAGTGGCAGGATGGGGGAGTCGCCCCCAAGGATGAGGCGAGGCCTGGTTGTGATGACCACTTCCTGTAGTTTCTACCGGAGGCGCGGCGCGTGCTAAGTGTTTATGACGACCGCGAAGGCCACAGCTTGATCCCAAGGAAGTAACGAAGGCTGAACCGAGGGCCGCGCCGGTTTGTCCGTCCACCTGACGGCAGACTCATAACGACCCCGGTGTCATAACAGCTTAAAGTCATCGTTCCTCTCGGTGCTCCTCTGCCCAGACTTATCAGGCAACACGTTCACCCCCCACCCCCAACTCCCTGCTGAGAGCTGAGGTGGAGAAGGTTGGTGAAAATGGTCTCTATCAGTTTAGCGACACTGTTTTGAGTGGTGCTATAAAACATGAACCATGCACAGAAATCCATCTAATGGTGAAATGCTGCTACATGTGCTGCAAACTAGGCACCAACCTGAATTTGGTGCCTTAAAATCGGACTTCTGATATCTGGTTTTGTAAAATTGACAGTTTTGAGCTGGATATAGGACACAGTTTCTCCTCTGAGCTGCTGTTTCCTAGCTTCCCAGGT
Organism: Poecilia mexicana; assembly: GCF_051168715.1. Classification (NCBI taxonomy): domain Eukaryota; kingdom Metazoa; phylum Chordata; class Actinopteri; order Cyprinodontiformes; family Poeciliidae; genus Poecilia; species Poecilia mexicana. The sequence goes on from NW_028263373.1 coordinate 26,073,433, forward strand.
TCTGTCTCACAGAGCAGCCCTTCCTCTCAACTTCCTTACTGAGCTCCTTCAGACTAGCCAGCAGCAATTAGCAAACACCTTGTGAAAGTGCCATCTGCTGAGCTCATTATATGAGTTACTTCTCAGTGCAACGGTGGTAAGAAAAAAAAAGGGAAAAAAAACATTGTTAAAGGGTTATTAGAGGAGCCATGTTGTGATGACTTTCTGAAGGCAAAGTTTCCAAAAGAGCAGGAGGTTTTAAAGAGACAGAGGCTCAAATTTCAAAGCATTAACTTACAAAGTCAAATTTCTTTTGATGTATTTTTAAGATATTTTAGAAAAAAAAACTAGACATCCAACTGTATCTCTAAGAATATTCAGGGCCTTGAAGCACACCTGGTTCAACTAACCTAGACCTTTATTGGTGGCATCAGGTGCTTTGATGGGGAGGAAAGTACATTTTAGTGATGAATTTAGACATAACCCCAGTAAAATTAGTTAATTTCATCTGCTCTTGAGAAACCAATTGAATTTGCTGCAGGAGTTTAACAATTTCACTTTACAACCGTTTGTGTCAATGTGAAGTCACACTTGCAGTATCATCTACCGTCCACTAGAGGGCAACATAGCCTAAAACATTCGCTTAAAGTTTCCCTTCATTGTTCAATCTCCTTTCATAATATTGTGTGGTTGCATGCATTATAGAACTTATTTATTTAGTTTATTTTTAGTGTAGTCATAGCTGGAGATTTTAAGGGTTGGGAGGGAAAGTTTTGGTCAACATTCACAGTGAGATAGAGCAATAAAAAGGAGCTGTTATGTGTCCAGTGTTCAGCAGATTTTCAGTGTCACAAACAAGTCACATCGTTTTCCTATTGCTGAGAGTATGTTGTACACAGGAAGGAACATTTTATCACTTCCATTCTGTATGCTTTGCTAACAGAGAATAAGTTTAAGTAAGAAATGAGTCATTAAAACTATGCTAATAATTTCCAACAAAAAGACAAGTTTTGGAATGAAAATAACAGCATTTTAATAACGACAATTGTAGAGAATAGGAATCTGTTTATTTGTGTAGCAAGATCTAAAACCAGGCAAAGTGTAGCAGAAAAATTCTAACATTATATAATCCTCTCAAAATAGACAGTAAAAAAAGTTTTACATTAAAAATTACTTGACAAAAAAAAAAGCAAAGGGGCAATTAATAAAACACATCAGTGCAGCAGGAGACATAAAATAAAAATAAAATCAAAATTATGACAGTCTGAAATGGTTAAACTGAAGTTATCAATTAATCCTATGGAACACAAAACACAAAGTGGAAAACATATTTAATGAGAAAGTACTCTTTGCTTGTGCTCCTTGGTGTTGTAGTTAAACATGTACATAAAGGTTAGAGTGAAAGATCAGTCAGAAATATCTAACAAAGAAAGTAGGCTGGTTAATAGTGTTCTCTTGAACCATCAGCAAAGTCTTAGTTTTATGTCACATTACTTTTGGAACAGGCAGTTACAAGTAATGCAATGCAAAATGTTTGTTCATGAAAATTGCCAAGAGAAAAGAAAATGTTTTCCTTAAAAGTGAAAGTAAATGTTTTTACACTTACTTACACTTAAAAGTCTGTTAAGAGGTCTGTTAAAAATCATCAAAAAATTGAACTAAAGAAAAATCAGAAAAAATATTTGAGTTAGAATTAAATCTTTATAACATATTGGGAAGACGAGTCATTTTTGTAGGGATGTACATCAGAAGATTGAGGTATGTTAACCAGAAAACTACTGTTAGCAAGTTAGCAAAGCTTAGGTGGAATACAGTACATGGGCAGAGGAAAATACCAAGGTCAATTCTGTTTACTGACCAAAACATGGGGTACTCACTGAAATTTAGTGCACTGGTACATTTTGACAAATAGTGCCAAAAAACATGCCTTAGGGAAACTAGCTAATCTACCAAAAATGTAAATTAAAAACAAATGATATTAAGAGATTTGTGTGTGGTTATAAACTTCCCTAAATTCACTAAGCATATGCATGCTAAAGACTAGGAAAGAAGTGCTTCAATTCTCAATATCTTTCCACATGATCCAGACACAAAAATAGAAGAAGAATATATCCAAACATGAGACAGGCCATAATACTGTTAGGGCTTTCATGAAATTATCTTCTTAACACCACACTTATAGGCTTTGGGCTATGCTAATCTGTAGTGTGCACTCAAGGTTAAACTACAATTTCTTTTGTGTGCTGGAAACAACAGGAAAAAAGGCATAAAATTTCACTAAATCACCGCCCTTCCATTAAACATTTACACCCATTTGGGAAGGAAACGCTAGCTTCCTGATTTATGCTCTCTTTGACTTCAATAGGCAGGGAGTCAAAGAGATGGTCCTCTACAAGCAGACAGCTCCTGTTGAGGAGGCTGCAGTGACCTAGCTGAACCGGTAGACGATCCAGGCAGTTTCCTTTCAATTCCAGGTGTGTGAGCTGCGAGAGGTGGCCAATTTTCTCTGGGATGGAGGTGATGCAGTTGTGTCCGAGACATAATGTCCTTAACTTGACACACTTGAACAGCTGCTTGGGGACTACCTCGACTTTGTTGCCTGTAATGGCAAAATGTTGGAGGTTTTGCAGGAAGCCAACCTCTGGTGGGATTACCGCTACTGAATTATGACTAAGGTCGAGGTACCTTAACTTGAGGAGAGTGAACAACGGCGAGGGCAGAGACTCTAGTTTGTTGTGTGACAGATAGAGAGACTCCAGGTTTTTCACATGACTAATTGACAGTGGAATACTGATGATTTTGTTGTACCACAGTTTGAGACAAGTTAGTCTTTTCAGGTGCTGGAAGCTGATGACCTCTTCAATAGTGCGGATGTTGTTCGATTTTAGATCAAGTTCTTGAAGGTTGTTCAGACTGAAGATGGCATGGGGTATGCGCTCCAGCTCACAGTTATGCAACTCGAGCTCTGCAAGATTAATCATTTTCTTTAAAGTATTCAGCACTAAGAGCTTAGTGCCATCATTGTGAATTACTAATCTAACCAGGTGTGGAGAGAGGTCCGTGATGTTTGTTGGGATCTTTGTCAGATTGCTTTTAAGATGCAAAATCTTCAGGTGCCGGAGATCTCGCAAAGACTCGAGTCCGATCAGTTTGTTGTTTTCAGAGTTCAGGTTGCCAACTAAATACAGCTCCCGTAAATTCTTCAACAAGTACACCCAGCTAGGAATCTCAGCAACATCTGTGAACTTGACATGAAGGCACCGGAGGTGATCACAGAGGAAAATAAAAGCCGTCTGCTCAACTTTGGCCGGACAGTGGTAAAAATGCAACTCCTGAAGGTTGATCATTTGTGAGATCTTAGCCGTTATCTTGGCCTCTGGAATTAATTCTAATTTCAAGATTTCTAAGTCTGTAAGATCAAACACAGCATCGGGGACACCGGACAGCATAAAAAGATGAAGCTCCAATTTATCTTGAGGATTGCGGGTCAAATGCTGCCGTAACTTCTCAAAGGTCCACTCATGGTTAAGGCTAATCTCTCTAAGTTTGTTCTCACTCACCTCAGACAGAAAAACACCAAAGCGCTTTGAGTACAACAGGTCATACTGATCAACCATGTGGAGGAGGAATGCAAAGTCGTTCTTAACATCAGGGATGTCACTGAAACTACTCTCCTCTCTGACCTTCTCAAAGGAATACTCTTTTAGAGGTCGGCGAAAGAGCCAAAACAGTGTGTAAATGCAGATAATGCCATAAACACATATGAGTGCAATGTAGCAGACAAGGAGTTTCTTTAACATAAAAGCCATGTTATGGGTGCAGTGAAACTTGGAATATCCCGTCAAATGCTTTATTTCCGGTTCACACACATGGTCAAAGTCAATAGATGCCACAAATGTCATTGTGTAGCACAGGATCAGAATAAATTTCACAGTTTTGATGACCGTCTGAATGGCATAGAGTCTGTATATCAAATCACTGTCTTCAACGTGTGCACGAAATTTCCGGACCTTCTCAAACAGGGCCTTGGCCTGCTCACCGTCTTTCTTGTCCAAAATGGTCATGGAAGGAACCTCACTCACAAGCTTTTCGGCAGAAAAGGCAACTCCTGATTTGCTTCCTACTGGGGCTGACTGGTTTGGACTGCCCTCCTCGCTACTGGTGGACAGATGTTTCAGGAGGGTGGAAGCACCAGCCAGCCTCTGCTTATTTTCTTCCGAGTCCTCGCACGCAGTCTCAGATAGGGCTTTGGTAGTCCAAGGTGACTCAAAGCATTTTCCAAGTATGGAAACAAAATGTTCAACTTTTGAACTTGTCTTTGGGTATTTGAACCAGAAGTTGCTACTGACCATCAATACAATAGTATGAATTAAAGCAAGGTAAGGGAAATATTTAGAATACCAAGGAAGGGCAACATGGTAGCACATCTGATTGACAAAAACATACTGCTGAAAATCCAGTTTGGTTCGGACCCCTTTAGGCGGTGGCTGCATGAACGCAGAAGACTGTGGAAAGGGATTTGAAGGTAAAATGCCTTTTGGAGGTCGTTTTGACATTAAAGGTGCGGCTTGCTCCCCGATTGCATTCTCCTTGTTCCAGAAACCATCACTCGGCTCAGGTGTGTGGGTTTCCAAGAAGCCCCCTGATCCGTCTTGCGCTTGCTCCAAGATGGGAAGACAAACGACCTGGTCCTTCGTCAGCTGCATGGTTCCAGAAAATATGGCCAACATCAACATGACGATACCAAGGTAATCCATAAAGACATCCCACCATGGTTTCAGAATCCGATAGGTTGGCTGGATGTCATTAAGAGAAGCTACTTCTGTGAGGGTGAACATTCCTGCAAAAAGAAGCAGTGCAAGTTAACTTGGCTCGAAGAAAATGGTAAGAAAACATGCATCAGGATTATTCAAACTGGATACATTCCATTTGCTAGCTGAATTGTACATAACACCAACCCAATTAGGAACCTAAAAAAAGTACTGGATATCACAGCTGCCCTGTTTTTTATATAGGCTTTCACACAAGTACCATCTGAGCTGCTTGCAGCTTTTTTTCCCCTAATCACAGGTTGTGGCAGCTTCTCCCATGTTTACCACCAAGACGTTGCTCTTGGAACAGCGACTGAGTAAAAACAACTTTGTTTATGGAATAGGGGATTAAATCAAGATCAGCCTTAGATTTAATCACCAAGATAATTACGGCCCGTATGAATGAGAATATTAAAATAGGCACCTTTTATAGGACTAAACACACGCTGCACTGGCCGATATCTAATGATACTTTTGGAGTGAGGTTTGAATGTGTTTTGGTAAACTATTTTTACTACACATTTTTAGAGATCCTGAGAGAAAATTAGACTTTCCTTTAACTCTCAGAAGGCCTGAAGAAGACAGAATTTAAAAAGGATGCCTCATTTGGATATGAGCAGCACATGGCAGATGGGTGTTTGTATGAGCCACAACTCAATATTTTACTGTTATATCTGAATCTCCATCTGTGCATTTCATTCAGTTCTGGTAAAATGTTTACATACTGTTACCAGTATGTAACAGTACTGGTAACCTCAGTTTTGGTGTCCCTGTTTCAGAGTGCATTGATGATACAGCACACAACTCAAATATGTATATACACCTCTGCTATATGTTGTTGGTATTCGCCGATTCCAGACAAACCGTACTGTTTTGTTGTCATGAGAAAGTTCCCAGCATTATTCTGGCTGGACGCTGGATTTTTATTATTATAGTTCATAGAGTTGATTTCCTGGTATCAGTCAAATCATTCCAAAAGGCCAATGTTAATCTGCTTTATGAATTCCAAAACTACTTTTTATCTTTTAATGTGTATTTTGACTCATAGTACTGTTGGAACATCCAGACCCCTCAGACTTCTAAGCCAGCAATACCTCAAACATATTGAAAATGTGTTTAAATTGCTTAGAAGGCAGGAACTATGCAATTTAAATAAGATTATTCCTTGAGCATTTTAGCTATATTAAATTCTACATAAAAATATTCTAAGCAACTTAAAATGAAAGGTTTTGAGTTTTGCAATATTTATTCTGTGCAAGAATGTGAGCTATCTTAGTGGGTTCTGAAGGAGGAGCTTTGTTCTCTTATTGCTTGGGCTGGCTCTGCCATTACCGCATCTTTATTCCAAAATAAGAATATGTATTCTGATGAGACTGGTATATCAGAATAAAAATACCTTTTAAAGATGAAAAAGGAGATATAACATATTTTTTCATTAAACCCACATTTCTGTATTAAAAATAGTTGTTTTTTATTGATCTGATGTAATATTGTAATTTTAAATGCTTATTAACTAAGTGAAAAATTATGATTAACAGAAATGAAGGTTTTCTGTGTTTAATTAATCTATATAATGTATTTCACTTTACGATAAAGTTCCTGAAATAAATTGACTTTTTGATAATATTCTAATTTATTGAATGGGTCGGTAAATCCTCAACCCAACAAACCCAACAGTGGAGGCCAAATGAGGATGCTGCTGGCAGATTGAAGTGTTTCACTGTGGTTAAAAAGCAGAAGAAGAGGAAGAAGAAAACACTGATTAGAATTTAGGAAGCCATAAAATCTGGTTGGTTGTTTATCCTGCAACACATCAAGGTCAGTATTTGTCACAGCGGCCGCAGAGCAGGCTGAGACCGGCTCCATCAGGAAGGCGCATCCATGGACGCAGAAAAGGAGGAGGAGCTCTCATTATAATAACACGCTGCTCACATAATCAATGCATCTGATTTCTAAATGTAACGGTTTACCCTGTGTAATAAACAGCCCCATCTGTCTCTCTACCGCTGCAGAGCCATAAATAGACATTAATAAACAGAGATCAGGACCTCCAGTCCAGGCAGGTACTCACCTTCAGGCGGGCTGATTCCGCTATTTGGACTCCAGATGATCCGAACAACGCCCCATTTTACATCTCATTCCTCGCCGAGCCCATGAAGTCGTCCTTTCTTCGCATTTTTTTCCCGCAGCAGGCCCCCGGTGTGCGGTGCTGCATAAGCGGCTTAGCAGACTACCCCCGCTCCGCCGCAGATGGTCGGGTCCTCTGCCGTAGACGCAGCACCGGCTGCTGGAGGTGGACCCGGCTGGACGCGTCCCTTCCGAATTCACCGATGACCCACAGCACGATCTGTCAGGACCGCAAATCTCACATGGTGGTGCAGAAAATGCAGTTAATCCGCAACCCTATAGCACGCAGTGCTGTGGAAACACCGCTCCGATTGACAGTAAAGATAGAGATGGCCTCCTGACGCTAGGGACGGTCGGCAAATTGTCAATGCTGAATTTAAAGTAAAATCCCCAGATCAATAACTCATCACATAAAAGCTCCACTGCGTTCCTTTTGGAGACATGCTGTGACAATAAGATAGTAAAAAATGTTACTTCATAAACTACCATGATATGTTCTTGTCATTCTTCATGTGCACAAATCTTTGTCATTCTTCATTTTTTAAAAACGAACCAAATTTTTCTTCCATGCCTTTCACACACAAAATTCGCAAAGATCTCAAAAACGAACAAACATACCATAACACATGAGCAAATGAGTCCATACACAGAAAATTGTATAGATCTTAATAAAACAGTGAATTAATGAACTCATTTTAGCAATTCAAGTCACAAAGAAAACATTTGTATAGTGTATTTCACATATATTTTCTGTTACTTTTATTGGTGATGGTTAAAAGTGTTAAATTCAAGGCTTAGAGGGCCACATGAAAAAAAATAAACTTTAAAGAAACATTTTTTTATCTGTACAGAGCCAAATTGCATCAATGCAAAAGGATGTTCAATATCTATTTCATGAATGCAGAAATGGCTATTTATTAATATTTTAACAGTTTGCTGATAGCTTTTTATCAATGCATTCTGCCACAACCCATCCTTTGAGGATATTCATAAACTTAATATGACCCAAATGAAAACGAGTTTGACACTGCAAATAAAAACCAATAAGTGACCAATAAAAAAATGTTTTGTATTTTTTACCCAGCAAAGCTATGTTATTGCGATAACATGGAAAACCTCAGTTACAACATAAGCATATTTGAATGGTTAGAGGAAGCAAAAAGTTTGCACAAGTATTTTCAAGTAACATGGATAACTGCAATATTTATATTTCTAAAAATATATAAAGAAATTACATTTGAGGTTTTCATCAGCTGTAAGCCATAACCATCAAAATGGACAGAAATAAAGCTGAAAACTTCCCTTTAATGAAACTGGATAAGTGGGTTTTACTTTTTGAACTGAACTTATATAATTTTGCTCTTTTGTGATATTTTAGTTTGCAAAGGTGTGTATTATTTTTTTAGTTTTGAAGTAGAAGCTAATGCATATTTATAAAACAAGGAAGACAAAATAAGACATCAGTGTAATTTGCCAAGTTTAATGCACTTTAAATGACAAATTTCTACATTGCAGAAAAGTGAAGCCACGTCCTGACCAGTTTATGCCATTTTCTTTGCTTTACTCCAGTGTGAAATAAGTCACACGAAAGGTATGTAAAAGACCAACCCCATTTCCAGAAAAGCAAGTGACATAAAATGGGATTAGCTTAATATCAAGCTGTTTGAGCCTTGTTTAACAGAGACAACAGCAAAGGAATTCACTTTAACCTGCTTTATTAATCATCTCCTTTTTTTCTATTCACAATAGAAGACACAAATACATTTAGAAATGGATGACAGAAAACCAGTCCAAAATTCAGTATTAGTAGCTGACATGATGGATTTAACAAAAGTTATATATAGGTTTTTACTAGCAAAACATTCTGGAACTGGGGTTGGTATATTGCATACATATGAAGGATTAAGGCTACCAGGGCTCTTGTACATCTTCAATTAAAATTCCCGGTAACACTTTATTTGAAGGGGGTGAATAAGACTGTCATGACACTGTCATAAACATGACATAACACCTGTCATGAACATGAATAAGCCTTCATGAATATTTATGACTGTTGTCATAAAGTGTCATTCAGTAAATTATGACACTTTTAATACAAAGTTGACATTATTCAAAATGTCTTTGATATGACAACTTGACATTAACCAAGAAATCATTACTGATATAAATTTGTTATAAAAGTATTATTGATTGCACTTTAAAGATTAGGTAACTTTATGTTATTAAAGGTAAAGTTTAAACAGTAATATTTCATGAAGGCTTATTCATGTTCATGACATGTGTTATGTCATGTTTATAAAAGTGTCATTACAGTCTTATTCACCCCCCTTCAAATAAAGTGTTACCAAATTCCCAATATTTCCAAAGTATTTTTTTTTATGAATGGACAGATTGACTCATGGATGGATGACTTGATGGACAGAGAGAAAGTTGGATGTATTCAAGGGTTAGTAGGTGATAGATGAGCGTAAGAACAACAAGATGGATGATATGTAGAAATGATTATATGGACAGACAGATGGGTTTATGGGTGGAATGAAAGACTGATAAATGGACAATCCAACAGATGGACAAACTGAAGGTCAATGGAGGGCAGATGGACCTGCCTGAACGGTAAATGAATGAATGGATGGACTTGTGAGTTGATGAATATGCAGTTCAAAGATCGATAGAATAATGAGTCTATGACTGAATATGATAACTGATGGGTTTATGCAAGGATAAAGAAATGAATGGATGACTGATGGATTGAAAAAACTAATGAAGAGACTGATGCGTGCATGAATGGATAAATGGTTTTATGAATGAATAGACAAACTGATAGGTTGATGGATGTGCATCTTTTAATTAAAATTTAACAATAAAATGGTTTGGATATTTATCATGTAGAACATGGCACAAAGAAAAGGTCTTAAAATATTTTTCATCAACATTATTTTTCCATACTTATACAGCGCTGAAAAATACTTCAATTGAACACAATTATTTTCCAAAAGTTACAAAATAGTTGGACTGTGGGTTTTTAGCTTCCATTTACTCCATTTGTAGTAAATTATTTCTTCATTTTAGATTTACATTTCCTCATCAAAAACCGTATGTGGACATGACAATAGTAGAACAACAGAACACAATATGCTTAATTCAGTAAATGACACAAAACAGAAGATAAATATCGCAATAACACATGTATAAGACACTAGAGGGTTTGCTTGACCTGCAAACCACAAGCCCTTTTAGTGACTAATCAATGTTCAATGTACAGGAACATTATTCATACATTTCCCACTGCAGCAAAAGAAGTACGTTTAGTTTTCCCTTATTTCCATGTCAGGTGGCTGAAAAATCCCTGTAGCTGCCACACTAATACGGCGATATATGTTTCTTACGAGCAATGTAATAGTTAGAGTTTAGAATGGTTTCATATAAAACAAATGCTCTGAATTGATAGAGCAAACAACAGGCACTGGGGCTGTGGTAAGGCACCTCACTCCGCTTTCATTTGGTCCCTTACATCTGAAGGCAGAGTTTCAAACAGTGTCTCTTCCACTATAAGGCCACTACGCTTCAAAGCACAACAGCAACCCAGCTCTTGTGGCAGGAACTCAAAATGGTTGCCTTTGAGCTCCAAGTGGGTCAGCAGAGTGAGGTAAGAAATCTTTGGTGAGAGGATGGACAGTGAGTTCTTGCCCAGCTTTAATGTTTTGAGCTTTTTGCAAAAGAACAGTTCATCTGGAAGGTTTTCTAGTTTGTTACATGTGACGGAGAAGTACTGCAGACTCTGAAGTACTCCGATTTCGGGAGGGATGAATCGGATGTCATTGTGGGATAGATCAAGGTAGCGCAGCTTGTTGCACAAGAATAGATGTGAGGGTAAAATTTCAATCTTGTTGTGGCTGAAGTAAAGACGCTCCAGGCTGCTGAGCTTTTTGATATGCTCTGGGATGTACATGATGCCGTTGTGCCACAGCTTGAGACAAATGAGCTTTCGGAGGTGCTGGAAGCTGACAATTTCCTCAATGGAGCGAAGGTTGTTTTCTTTCAGGTCAAGTTCCTGTAGGCTTGTCAGGCTGAAGATTGCATGTGGAATGCGTTCAAGATCACAACGCACAAGCTCCAACTCAATCAGGCTCGTCATCTTTTTCAGATTGTTGAGCATTACAAGCTTTGTTCCATCATTGTGCAAGTACAGCCTCTGCAGATGACTTGACACGTCCACGATTGACTGTGGGATTTTTGTCAAATTGCTCTTAAGGTAGAGAGTTTTCAGACACTTAAGCTCACGAAGAGACTCAAGAACGATATTCTTTGAAGCATCAGGACCTAGTGATCCGGACAGGTAGAGCTCCTCTAGGTTACGCAGAACGTACATCCAATTCGGAAGTTCCTTATTGTCGTCAAACTTGACACGAAGCACTTTCAGGTTCTCTTTTAGGAAAGAAGTAGCACTTGTGTGCAGCTTCAAAGAGCACTGGTAGAGAGACAGCTCCTGGAGGTCTTCCAGCTGAGATACTGATGCAGGGATGGTGACATTGTTGATGATCTCAAGCTTGAGCGACTGCAGCTCCGTCAACTCAAAGACGGTATCGGGTAAACCAGGGAGCATGAAGAGCTGAAGTTCAAGTCTGTTGTTTTGGTTTGTCTGGAGTCTCTGACGCAATTTATCTGGGGTCCACTCGTGGTTCAGATTGAGCTGTTTCAGTTTGTTCTCACTGACTTCTGAGAGGAAAACAGCAAACCTCTTGGAATACAGCGGGTCATACTGATCAATCATGTGCAACATGAAAGCAAAGTCATTTTTAACATCTGGGATGTCACTGATGCCGGTTTCATGACGCACATACTCAAAGGAATACTCTTTAAGTGAGCGGTAAAACAGCCAATAGGAAGTGTAGAGGCTTGTTAATCCATAGATAGCCACCAAAAACAGGTAACAGTAAGACAGCTTGGAAAACAGATGGGCCATGGTGTGATTACATTCAAACACTGTATATCCTGTAACGTCTTGAATTTCCTTGACTTCACAACAAACTTTGTTATGCACTTTATTCACTAGAAAGCTGTTGTAGGCAATGATCACAAGAAATTTCAGGACCTTAAACACAGTCTGACGAACATACATTAGGTAAAGAATATCTCCCTCTTCCACATGTAGTCGAAACTTCTTTACTTTTTCAAAAAGAGCCTTGGCTTGCTCACCCTCTTTTTTATCAAGGACACTTGCTGACGGCTTGTCCACCACAATCTTTTCCGGAATAGACCTGAGGGACTGCGTCTTCTCCAGACTGCTTTCTTCAGGAGACAATGGAGTAGTAGACCTAGATGTTCCACTCTTTTTCTGGTCTTTTTCCTCTGGATTCTCTCCAGACACCTCAGACAATGCCCGTGTGGTCCATGGGGAGTCAAAGCACTTGCTGAGCATTGAGATGAAATGCTCTATTTTTGAACTTGAGCCGGGGAATTTAAACCAGAAATTGCTACACACCATGAAAACCAGTGTGTGCATGAGAACCAAATAGGGAAAGTACTTGGCATACCAATGTAGAGCCTTCTCATAACACATCTGATTGATAAAACTGTACTGCTGAAGATCCAGATCATTTTTCACCCCTCTCATTTCTCCCGGCCCATTAGAGAAATTGGGCTGCAATTGCAGGAAGAAGCTCCTGTTCACTTCACAAATGTTCTCTGAGCCGGATGATATTTTGTGAGGAAGGCATATGATTTTGTCTTGCATTACCTGCAACAAGATGTAAGAAAATGGGGTACATGTAAGCACTTAAAAACATGCAAAAAATAAATAAATAAAACTAAAAATGTTATTACGGTAACAGTTCTGCTACCAACAGTTAAAACATGAAAGTACTGTATTAAGAGTTGAAGTAAAGTGTATGTAAATGTGAATAATTCTCCTTATGGAAACTGAGATGAATCACATCATTTTTAAATCATTTTAAGCATATTTGAACAATATTGCCATTCTGAGTCACACTCCTCAGGTAATGCCCACATTTTAGCTGTTTGCCAACCGCCAGTAAACTCAAGAAGAAGAAGACAATAAATTCACATCCAGGTGTTTTATATGTGAAACCAAGCTGAAACAGCGTGTTTCACAGAGTGGGCAGTTGTGAGGATGCCTGGTGGAACAGACACTCTCTGCGCCGCACTAACAGATGTGCAATGGCTGCCTGGTGGAGAGGAAATGCTGCTAGGTGCTCCACTAGCTTGTTAAGATTGTAAGTATCCAGTCCCCTTCTTGGCAGACATAGTGGGTAACGTAGGAGACGGTATGCTCAACGGTGAAATCTCAAATGTTTCTGGACAGTGAGCACGGCTCTCAAAAGTGTTGCTCACTCACTGGCCAGGGAATCTAATCAGTTCGAATGGCTTTCTGAATTGATATTAAATTGCAAAAAAAATCAATTACAATGCATTGAGGAATAGCAGATATTTTTACCCACCACTATTACAAAGTGACTTATGGAAGAAACAGTCGATGTTTTGCACTCGCTGTAACAAAGCCCAGTTTAGCAGAAAATATTTGGGCAGATCTGAACAGATCAAATACTAAGGACATGGATGTCAACTTAAAAATTAAAGGAAGCAAAACTTATCTAAATAAATCCTCTTTAGATATTTATTTATACTTACTATGTATATCAAATAAATTTTATTTTTAATCCTAGATGCTCTAAAAACAAGAAAGGTTTAGTCTAATTTATTGTCAGGAAAGGACAAAATAAGAAGTTTGTCTTTTGTAGTGTTACTCTGTTTTGTTTGGCATTTTATAATTTATATAGAATTTGATATGTCATGCTACCAGAAGCCCTATTAGTGGGTTATGTGTTAAAGGTGAATAGCACTGATTAATACTAAACACATGTTCCTATGTTGTCACTCGTTTCCCTCTATTGTCTTTGTTGTTGCTTTTATTCATTTTGCAGCATTTCTTTATGTTTTAATGCATTTTAGTTTAGCATGTTGTTGCATGGTTACATATGCATGTGTGCCACAGACTACCACATAACTCCCTCTGGATTGATACAGTAAAATGTAACTTAACCTTTAGAATTAAATGAATGAAACGTGACAAAATGTGGAAAAGGTCAAAGTGTATAAGCATTTTTGCAAAGTATTGAACATACATTGACACCTACTTACCGGTGTTGGTTAGATTATGACTTAAACGTGGTTTCTAGTGCTGTACTGAATGGTAGCTAGCATCAGTAAACAGAACAAAAGCCTGTGGTGTTTACTTCAAATTCAAGTAATAAAAAACAGATGTTGGACTGCAATGCTAATAGCAGGAAATAGGCACTTTAAATTACTGGTAGCAGGCTTTTAAAAGGAGAGGCGGGCCTTGGGGGCACTCTGCTTCGCTTTCTAAAATGCAGATAGTCAGGGATGTCTGTGCAGCATAATAGAAAAAGTAATGGAGTAGATACAAAAGCAAAACATGAAATACTGCCATGAAATGTCAAGTCAGACAAAATCTGATAAGGTGTCAAATGCACCATTTTTAAAAAATCTTTGTTTCTACTTCAAAGTTTGAATGAGTTAGTTAACTGACAAGCATAGTAATAACAAGTAATTAAGCAAAGCTGCATGTTGATACAGCTCCGACCCACAAAGTAAACTTGGCCGTACAAATAATTGCCCACTCAATTTGGAAAACCTCCGAATGAATCCAAACATTTGGGGCAGGAGAGGGAAGACAATGGCTGCTCACCCTCAGACAAATATCCTGTTAGGAGATTTACATCAAATATTTTGGTACTATTTCCAGGATTTCCACTACAGTGACTAATAGCAGCCAAGAAATGTCCCTCATCCCAAACAGAGTGAGAAGTCAAGGGCCAGGCCATGGGGGTTTGGAATCTTCTGTTTACTAAAAGAGGCAGGGTGGGGAAATGTTTCCACAGCTAAACCCCTGATGGGCTCAATGCTTCCCTTGCAGCACACAGGCCCGACTGGAGCAGAACACAAGCAGTGTTTTTGAACTGGTGCCAGTGGAGAGGGCAGAGAAGTTATGTTCTAATAGCTGATAAGTTTTACCTGGGAACTCATTCATTCTAGATGGAATGGAAGAGAAAACCCCCCCCAGAAACTGACTTCTGAATGCAACATGAATACGTGTCAACTGACCTGCAGAGTGCATCCAAACACACCAATCATCAGCATGATGACAGACAGGTACTCTGTGAACACGTCCCACCACGGCTTCAGGACCCTGAACGCTGGCTGCTGTTCAGAGAACTGCCGGAATTCCATCACAGGAATCATGATGCCTGCTGAAAGGAAACAACAAGGGAAAAGTCGATCAATTTAAATTTTAAAAGAAGTTGTTGATTGAGACTGGCATCATTTAATTGCTACAAAGCTTGCAATGTTCTTCAGGGTTCATTCAGGAAAAAATGAACTTTTTGAATATATGAACTGTTTATTTGAAGATGGTATGAAAGTCCAATATTACTGAGACTCATAATTTGTTTTATTTGTTGCTTCTGTTATATTTTTTATTTATTTTTGATATTTAAATTGTCTTCCAGTCCCAGTGTTAAATGCACATTAGGATTCGAGAATGTGTTCATCACTATGCAATCACCAATATATTACTTCAAAATGGTCTCAAAACAATATTATCGTTTATCTCAGTAACTTCTGGAACATTTATCATCCAGCAAAATGTGTTATCTTGACACACCTAGGAACACTAGTAACATTAATCTTTATGCACTTAGAGATATATGGAAGAGCATTAGGGTTACTGAAAAACAAAATGAATTCTGAGAATTCTTTTGTCCTCTGAAATCAATATCAGTAGCCCCCTTTGAGAGTTTTCAGGAGGTCTCTCTCACTGTTGTAGCTTATATGCCTGTCCTCTGAAAACAACAGCAATGTGTCAAACTGTGGGCCTCACTACTTATGTTAGCAGAAATGCAATATGACGAAAGAAAAATGGGAATTACGGTTGACCTTGAAATAGCAGCTAGTCATGCTCATCAGGATGTAGAAAGTTACAAGCAGTGCTATAAAGAAATAAAGGAAATCCAAAACTTTTGCTAACTCCCCTAACAGTGGCGACCCACCAAAAATCCCTTTAAGAGGAAGGCATGTAACATTTGGCGAGATCACAAAAGAATGTTCATGTTTACAAATCCACTATCCCAGCAAGGTCCCAAACGTAATCCAAGAGAAATGCTGTGGAAAGACTTTGAGAAATCCTAATGATACTCCTCAGGGAGATGGTCTGCACCTCCCAGGGTTCAGCTTGTGGTTTTACTAGATTTCACATGAGATTCTTCATGAAATAGTTCATATTAACTGTAGAAATATATCTACAAACACAGATTATGCTTTTCATTGTATTAACACAGTAATAGTGTTTTTTTTATAGAACAAGATACCAAAGTAGCACTATGCCACAACTTGAGCCACGCAGACCTAATATCTGAATTACAAAAATTCAAACCTATTTTATGTATTTATTTATTTTGTAATTTCACAGCTACTGGTGTTGGAATGAAGAATTAGCTTTCACTCTACCTCAAGGACAAAAAAGGAACAAATGCTTCCCTTCAATAGAATTAGCTTTTTTGGCCTCGACTATGTGGGCACACAAAGAATTTGACTTCAGTTTCAAGCAATCACAGCATATAAACTTGAGAGAAAATACAGTAGATCAGCACATACTTGTGTATATACACCCATTTTTTTTAAATGGAAAAGAGAAAAGGAAAGAAGGTCGTGATGGTGAACTATGCTTAGTTCACCATAGTAACTTAGTAACTCAGAGTAGTTGTGTAAGGTGTTCGCCGTGTTATATCACAGACAGCCAGGGGGAAGAAACTAGCGTGCAAATAGGGCTCTCTAACACTGACAAAGGTAAACGTCTAAACCGTTTGTATCAAGGATGTGTGGGGTCTACAGAGATGTTAGCTGCCCTTTTCCTGACCCTACTCCTGTACAAGTCTTGGGTAAAGGGAAGGTCAGCCTTGTTGACCTCCTTTGCAGACCTGATTGTTTGTTGCAGTCTGGTCTTGTTCTGTTCTGTGGCTGAGCCAAACAACATGTTGATGGATGTGTGTGGGATGAACTAAAAATGGCCATGTAGATAATAACCAGCAGCTCCTGTGAAAGGTTGCACATCTGGAGTTGCGGAAGTACAGTTTCTGTTGGGCCTTGTTCCGAACACTGTCGATGTGTGAAAATCATCTGAGGTCCCAAGATAGGGTGGTTCCATGAAAACGGAAGTGATCAGTAGACAGTGTTGGTGTCTACTGATTGGTCTGTCAATGACAACTGACAAACCAATTGCAATTGGTCTTTTATTGATCAAACCAATGACAGTAGTGTCATCTGCAAATATTAGGAGTTTAATAGCGGAAAACTCTGAGGTGCAGTCATTTGTGTAGGGGAGAAAAAAAGTTGGAAAAGAATATCCTCTGGTGGAGTATGTCAGGGTTGGTGGTTTGAAGATCTAACTGAAGTCCACAAACAGGACCCTGGGTGGTTGAGGTGGTACAGGATGAAGTGAAGTCCTACTTTGATTAAATCATCTGGTGACCTATTAGCCCCATACATGAAAAGAAAGGAGTCCAGCACAAGGTTGTGGTGTCTGTGGTGTCCTTTGGATGCTTGAATACCAATCTCTGAAAGCATATCATAATCACAAAGGTCAGTATGACAGGTTGGTATTCATTCATTCCCGTTATGAGGCGTTTCTTGAGAACCGGGATGATTTGTGACACATTTATAGCAATAAAGAGCTACACACAGTTCCAGAGACAGGTGAAGATCTAAGTGAAGATGAGAGCTATTTGGACAGCTCAGGCTTTCAGGCAGAATGGAGAAGCACTGTCAGGTCCTGGTGCTGTCGTGTACTAAATCGTCCTCAGTGTTCTTTAGAGTGGAGAGGTTGTAGATATATCGATGGTGGTGCAGGTAGTCCTTTGTGTTCGAGTATGGTGTGGGTAAATGGGCTGCAGGTGTGACTGGCTGGTAAGCCAATGACGAGGGGCAGTTGGCAACATAAACAAATATAAAGGTTTTAAAAAGGTATGGTTTTCATATTACTCTTGCTATCGTTCACATATCTTAATCACATGCCGGAAAGTGTGCAGGAGTGGCTCAACTTTTTGCTGGCAGTATGGAGCTCAGTGTGTGCAGCTGTACTCTGCCAGAGGGGTGGCTGAAAAACACTTGTACACTTCCCCCTCTCTTGGACATAAGCCATGCATCCACACAAATTACTACCTCTTTCCTAAAACCCATTTCTGGGGTACATTTCTAATCTGATAATTGGCTTTTACCCAAGCAAATGTAGTTGGAATGCAGAAGTGCAATAATGCACCATAAAACTCTGTTGTTGTTTTTTTACAGTAACAGTACAAATGCAATAAATTGTCATACCGACTAATGCCTACTAATGACATTTACATTTTTGTTAAACCTATTGACTTCATACACATGAACATTGCTAATGTAATCATTTCAAACTCGTTGCCATCAATAGAAAAAGTAAATATCCTTCCTAGAGATCAAGTGAAAGATGTAATGAGTTATCACTATATCTTATGAAGCCCACTTATTTGCAAAGAATCTTTGCACCTGTAACACAATAATGGAGAAAATGGAGAGAAACCAGACCTCAGCACTTTGCTTGAGTACACAAACTGTGGCCTCAGAGCTATTTATCTCTTTAGAGGCTGTTAAAATTCGACTTTGTTGAGAGTGTGAGCAAGACGTGCACATCTGATGCGCTGAGTCTCTGGTCACCTTCAGGGAAAGCGCTGCGGATGTATGTATCCTGTTACCTCCTGCCAGTGGGTTAGATCTCAGAAGCAGAGTTTTTTTAATCTGCAAAGGCCTGAAAAATACATGATGTGTGTGCATGTCTGAGAGTTTAAAAGTCATATAAATAATCATTATTTGACTGGTACAGCTATTATTATTTATACATTTTTGCTGTAATTGCTGAGTAGCTTTCTAAAAGCATAAGGGCTACCTAGGAGATCTTGCTCTTCAGACATCAATTAGCATTTCTCTAAGAAAGCCAGTATTGATTCTTCCATCCCAGCATCACAATGACAGCAGGGGTTTAGAAAAGCTATTATGAAGATGTTTGTGCTCAAATGTCCACTGATGGCTCGCAGTAATGGGTCATGAAAGTCTAACAGCTCCTGCTGTGGATATCCATGAGGAGTTTTTGGCTTGCCAAGGATGCTATCTCACCAGAATTACATTCCAAGTTTCATCACATTATTCAGGTTTATACAAACATCCTCCCAGTATCAAGCTTGGACAATTTTCTACGTAGTGATTCGAAGCAATTTGATCATCAATCAAGATACACATTGTTGAAGTATGTTTAAAGCCAGTACACATTTACTCTGGATCTTATGAATACTTTGTGATCTAACAAGTAACAAAAAAATGCTTTTCTTTCTTACTTGAGGTCTCCATGTCTTCATAACACCCTATAAAATATTTACATCTCAGCTGGTTTGTTGACAGAGATGCCAGTGAAAAAAACGTGTTTTCTGTCCGACAATCACAAATGTTGACATATAGATTTTGTTAAGCTTTATATGGTCTTTAACTGGATTTTTTTTTTTTTGGCTTTGGTCAGATTAGCATGAAATAAGGAATGAATTGTCCTGGGATCATCATTTGGTGTAAGTATCCACTTCTCCAGATATAATTCAAATTTTGAGCTGTGGTTATTTTACATCATGGGAAATTACCTATGTGGTGTGTACGTGCCTCAAAAAGCACATATTTATCTGTAACTGATCTTACCCACTTTCTGGATGCACTGTAAACAAGCCAACGGGCTTGTTTACAGTGCATTATAAACTCTCAGTCTTACTCTATAAAGTCCAGAATCTTATGATTTGTGCATGCTTTGGGTCATTACCACACTTATTTAAAAACTTCTACTAAATTCAGCACTTTTGTTGTAAGTCCAAAGGACAATGGTACTGTACTGTTAGGGCATAGCTACTAGCATCACACACAACACAATCCATTGACTGGGGGAAAAGAAGACGTCATTGCTTGCAACAAGCACAAGACATTAGTGATAGTTTGTCGTCACACTAGTTTAATGAGGCAACATTAGAAATCCTCTCTTGAATAAGGCGGCCACAAAATACACAGAACTACATCAGCAAACAGTAATTTCTTAACACATAGATATACCACAAAAATAAATGAAAAATTTCAGGTTGGATTTTCAAAGAAACATTTTGCAGTGTGAGATTAAGCTACTGCATATAAAGCTGACTTTATTTTTCAGAATATCACACATCTTGCTCAGGGGTTTCCACAAATCTGCATATGAAAACCAGAATTGATCAATTTACAAAACCTTTCATTATGCTTGAAACTCTTATGTCTGCTAAGACATTTTGATAACATTTTAAAGGAGAGATTCTGGACACATTTCTACACTGAAAAGGTAACGCTACTTTTTTCATTGTTTAAGTTTAGATAAGCTTAAGCTTTTTTTTTGTTTGTTTAGTTTGGTGTCAATTCTTCATGCACCTCTAACTTCTGTAGCAAACTCATCTTCTAAAATGGCAACCAGAAAGCCAGAAGCTGTGGTGGTGGGTTTTTTTTTTTTTTTTTTTTTGGAATGCCAGGCCATGAGATAGAAAGACATTCATAAAAATGTATGATTAATGCTCAGTAAACAGGAATAAGAACAAACTTTTGGCTGCAGGCTACCAGACCTGGTCTACTGTGACTCTGAGTCCCACTGTCTCACAGTGCGATAACTGTCTGGTATGATGTCATCATGCGTGACATTTTCATTCAGCAAAAATGTGTGACATGATCTCCCTGGCTGCTGGTGCAGTTGGTAGCACTGTTGCCCTGCAGAAAGAAGGTTTTGACTTTCTGCATAGAATTGCCATGTTTTCACTCTGTATGCATGGTTCTTTCCTGCTACCCTGGCTTCCTCACACGGCTCAAAAACATTAAAACGTTAATTGGTCTCTATAAAATGCTCTTACAAGTAATTGTGTGAGCATGGTTATTTTTCCTGTATGCTCTGTGATGCATTGGTGACATGTCCAGGTTGTACCTTACCTCATGCCAAACAGTCCCTGGAGATAAGAACTACCTTTGTCATAATGTGCATTTTATTCTTTGTTTGGAGTTGGGGCTGGACAATATGGCTGAAAAACGTATCACAATATAAGCAATTCATATCAGTCGATATTAATAATTATTGATTGGGTTTTTGTTTTAAATATCTGAACTACTAGTGATATGTCCTCTCCATAGGTTTCACTCCCTGCCATTGCTTATTCTTAAGAGGCGCAGTGGTGAAACCTGGAGCAGCAGCTGCTCAAATTACTCAACAGGTTGTTGCTAGGTAACCAGTGTAAAAGTGAGTTAGTTGATGACACCAGCCTTGCTTAGCTGGCTATCAGAGGTTGAGCAGCTAAAGTCTTTCCTCTGCCTACATCCCTCAGAATGTTGTGTGGCTTTGTATGAAAGTTCAGTGAAATTAATGTATAGAATGTATTTTCATATTGATCAATTGTCTATTGCGATATATGTTGTTGATTTATTGCTCAGCCTATTTGGAATTTTCTGTTCAATGAAGTTCATGGGTGGATATTGGTGTAAATCTTTTGAATGCATCACCTAAATCCAAAAGGTTGGATAAGGTTAAAACACTAAAGCTAAAGTGCCACAGTGTATTTGTATGTGTACTAATCAGGTAATCTGAATTGTTTCCATTATGTACGGCCAGCAATGAATTTTTAGAAGACAAAATGAAATATCTGGGTTCATTTGAGTTCATGAAAACCACAGGTTTGAGGTTTGCCATTGCTTAGAGTCGCTGCAAAAAAAACATCACCGGAGCAGTGACCACGGATGAGGAGCGCTCAAGGCCCGCCCACATTCCCACGTTCTAACCCACAGTTACGGCCACATCAGTGAGGAACAGACCGTAATGGAGACATTCCAAACTGGAGCAGAACCCAACCAGTTAGTGACACTTGGAGAAGCGGCTTTAGTTCCATCCAACTGGAGAAAACTATGTTTAAAACAGAACTTTGTCTGGCATCCCAGTAGAGGAACGTTTTATCCTCATAACACTATTACAGAATATTTTTGTGGTTTTGGAACTGGAACTTTTTAAGGTTTAGTATGAGTCATGGGGGAAAAATATGAAACGGAAGGGCAACATTTTCATAGACTAAACAAATAAACTCTAAGTTTCAGATCAGTCCTAATATATCCTAATATAGTGTTCAAATGGTGCATTTTCATTCTTTATTCTGATTTTATTAACTTTATATTCCATCTTTGTGTGAACCTACTTGCCTTGATTGCCTGTCACTTTGCTCCTGTTACACCAGAAGTTCCTATAATGATGAAATTTTAATCCTATTTTATAACAGATTCATATAGTAGTTGTGAATAAAGCCCTAAAACTTTTTTATTATGCGGGCTGAATAAGATTAATTGGAATTACAATTTAATTTGCTTAAATTTCAATCTTCACTTTGTTTAGCTTAATGTGAAGAGAACTGGTGTGACTCAACTAATTGATCACATGAATTTAAACTGGCCCATTTTTATTTTTAAAAGTGCCCTGAGCTCTAACTTTCTGTTATGATTTGGTGCTTTATACGTGAAAAGCTAAATAACTTACCTGTACATTTAATGTCATTAAACATGCAGTCATATACTTCAGATTCAACTTTGTTGTTAAAATACAGAAAATTATTCATTCTGACTTCCCTGACTCTGTCATTGGTCAGTTGGGAAGCTGCACCACCAATCAGAACTCTGCAGTTATTTTCATGTCAGTCTAGAGGACATCATTGCTCTGATTTATTACTGTTACTAAGTCAGACCTACTCAGTATGCTTACTGAAACATGACAAAGGCATGTTCCGTTTATGTCAGATTAATAACAAGGTGTATATATGTGTGAAGGGGAGCATGGCTGAAATAATGAGAACAGTAAATAGTGAGAATGTCTGTGCAGACGTGTAATAAGCAGACCGTGCAGCTTGTTTCAGGTAGGCAGTAGAGGAAAAACACTGTCCTGCTGGATGAGTCAGCCATTGAATTGAGCTGACCAGGCCATATCCGGGTCCCTTCCTGACAGGAAACTTCTCTGAATCCCAGATATCCAGATATCCAAAAACAGACATGGTTAGGAACACACCCAGACTTCCAGCGTTACAAAAGTACTGTCTCGCTAGAGAGGTGGAAAAAAACAAGCCGCAATGCAGGAGTAGTTTTTTTTTTTTTTTTCCCCTCTTCTTCTTTTCTAAGTGGGATACATCATTACAAAAAAATGGCATCACAGAAAAGTGCTGAGTAAGTTGGAAAGAAGCGGTGATTCAGAGTGAAATCACTGAAAAGTTCGGGAGTTGGGAACTCGTAGTAGTCCTTAAAGCATTGAGGATAAATATAGGAGAGACCCCTGCTGCGGCTGACAGGCGGCCACTTTTCTCTGCGCTGCTTTCACCCCGCTCCCCCTACACTACATGTCTGAGGAGAAAACTAACGGTAACGCCGTTCAACTACGTACTCCACTGACAACAAACACTACAGGAGCTTAGGGCGACTTTCTGAGATGGAAAAATGATAGTCGTTCGGCGGTTGAAACGCTTACCTTTTCTCTGGGGACAAGCTTCAGCGCGGTGTGTTCCTCACACGGTTCGGGCTCCCTCTGTTCCCGCTGACCAATGAGCCTTCCTGGATCCCGGTCCCGACAGAGCGCGCGGGCATGGACCGTCAGCTGCAGGGGCGTGGACTTCAAAAGAAACCGAGCTCCTGTTACAGTTTATGATGCACGTACCGCTCAGATAGGCGGGGATACGATCTATCTTAATAATAATAATAATAATAATAATAATAATAATAATAATATAAATGCGTACAATAGAAATACGCATTTAAATCAGGGGCAATAAGTAGGTGTTTCTGTAACTTTTTTTATTAACAGACAAAACAACTGAGAAGTGTGGCATGCACATTAATTGAGCTCCCTTTACTTTGACACATTTGAATATAATGCATTCCAACCAGAGTTGCCTTTGGAGGATATCAACATATTAGTAAATATAGCTCACCTGCTTCAAGGTTTATTGCGGCAAGATGGTGTATATATTCTATAAGTATGTTGTGGAATCAGCATCTACTACAATAATGAAGAAAATTATATGAGTTACAGCACAATTTAATTTCCCTATGGGATAAATGATGTATACTTCAATTAAATTTAATTGAATAAACCGACCCTTATTATTCCACAGTGGGGGATATCAGGTTTACAATAGAAAGTAGCAAGAGCTTGCATGTTCATATAAAGGTAAAACAACGGAAAAATAAGAGACTGTACCAGAAGGATTAAACATATCCCGACGTCAATTTGAAACACCATTAAACGTTCAGTGGACTGTCGCGTTATTTGACCTTGTCTGAATTTTTAAATATGCATTGAACAACAGGGCTGTTATTAATTACAGAACAAGAGTATAACTTATAACTTATATTACTAAATTAAGTCTCAACACAAATTAATTTTGGTAGATTAAAGCGTTCATTGCCGAGTCTTTCCGAAAATACACGAAGTGAGCGTCAGTGTTCGGGGCAGTGTTGCCTTCATGGATGATTCAAGAATCACTCCTAGACTCCTTTAAAACGTCAAATAAATACTTCTTTTCAAAAAGGATTCACCGCTCTTACAGTTACTAACTTGTATGATTCATTTTATGCTCGGTTCTATTTTACGGGTCACTATGTAAGAAATGGGTACAATATTGCATTTAGAATTGAAAAGACGAGGAAAAAACGCGACCTATAATATTTTGCGGTGGCATTAACGGTCAACACGACTGTCTTTCTATTTGCTTCACAATCTTATCATTAAATAATTTTTTTTTCGTGAGCCCATTCCACTATACGCTTACTTCGCCCCTCGAAGCACCACTTCCGATGTTTACAAACGCAGCATTTTTTCCCCAGCGTGTGAGAAGAGAAGTGTCCTGCTGGAACACTGGAGCTGTTTGAACAGCACAGCTACAGTAAGTAAGTTGTTGCTGCTGCTCTGCTAGCTAAAGCGCTGTCAGAGTGTGGAACACGTATCTTATGGGCTTATTGTTGTTAGAGGCATTTATCACAGAGTTGCATAGCGAACATAGGTAAGGTCCTGCAGCCATAACATTAACTACCATTAGCCAGTGCTAGCTAGCTTCCTGGCTGGCTTTCCAGCAACAGCTGTCTGTGGCGCATGCAAGCCAGTGGCGGAAAACGCCGCTGTGCTGCAAACATGTTGGTGAAAACCTACACAGAGGTTTTTATCTGTGTGAGCCTGATGGTTTATTTCAGTGCACTTGACTTGACACTTTGTCCCTTTTTCATGAACCCCCCCTTGAATGTTAAAACGCACATCGGCTCCACCTAGTGTTTAAAATTTTACAACAGCCAAAGGACAGAAACATTCATGTTTAAACTGCAACAGTTACATATTTTATTTGTAAAAAAAACAAAAAAAAAAAACATTATTATTTATCCACAAATGAATGATTCATTTAATCTATATGTAATTTTTATGGTGCTCCACAAATACCACATTTTCATGAATTATTTATGAAGTGTATAATTAAATTAACTTTACACTTTACACCTTATTTAGCTGTCTATGTTCAGAAATTTGATAAGTCCCCTTCAGGCTACTTTTTTTGTTATTTAATTTCTGTTTCATTCCATACATAAATAAGAGCTACACATTCTTGTTAAAGTGGCAGGTTATTATAATTAAAATAAATTAGATAAAGGCTAAATCCCTTAAAATTTCCACATCATATAACATGACGCCTATTCTTTTCAGAGTTGTTGAAAACAAAAATATTTGTTACAATCTGCACAAAACAAAGAAGAAACGTACAAAACCTCCGGCAGTTTGTGGGAAACGAACGACATGTGAACCTGAAGGCGTTCAGGTTCACATGTACCCATTTCTGACATAGTGACCCGTAAAATAAAACTTAGATCAGGGTTTCCTCCAGTGTATTGTAAGCCTGGCAGCCCACCAGGCTTTGCTTGTGCCCCCACCAGGATAAACATTGCTTATTTGTTTGTCTTTTTAAAATGTTTCCATTTTTTTTTCAAAGACTTTATAGTTGGTGTTTAGGCGTTAATATTCCAATCTTTCAGTAACATAATTGTCAAGTAATATTTTCAAATTTCCTATCAACTTTAAACATTTTTTAACTCAAAAACACAACGGACTGCTGGATTAATGACTGGCCTAGCACCCAACCACCAGGCTTATCAAGTTTTCTGGGGGAAACCTTGTAGTTATCGAAGTATATCTTGTTTTAATGTTCTTCTTGTCCCATATTTTCTTGACTTATTGGAGATGGCATTTACTGAGTTATGTTTTATAAATAATACTTTGAGTTATTGAATATGTAAAATAAAAAAAACAAAATTGAAATGTCTAATCAGAGCCTGACATTTTAGTTGAGTATCCAAAAGATGTCCTCATTTTTCCCTGTTCCTCCAGGATGAGCTATACACGGCGGATCCTGAATGCCTTCGGGTTCACATGTCGTTCGTTTCCCACAAACTGCCGGAGGTTTTGTACTTCACAGGTAGGAAACACTTCACACAGCTTCACACAACCAGTGCACTATTAGTGGTGTGGAATAAACTCTCCTCAAAGCTGTAGCTGTAGCCGACTCCTGTAGTTGATGACTAACTCACTTTGAGCTGCTCTCTGAGTGCACTCTGTGGCCTGGCTAAGAGCCTCTACGCAGAATGCGTCAAACATTAATGTAGTTAGCACTTTGAGCAGTGAGATGCATTTTGTTTCTCTTTTACAGTCTGTAATGGCGTCAAGACACACTCATGCCAAGAGAATTGAGGGACTGGACAAAAATGTTTGGTAAGTGAAGGAGAATTAAAAGCATTTAAGAAACTTTACATGCACTATTTACTGTGTTCATATTGAAAAACGCTTATCTAGAGCTTATTATGGTATACCTTGACCCATTTGGTTTTGATTTCAGTTTAAAATCTTCCTATTTCTTGTTTTCTAAAGGCCTGTTGGCTGATGCCTGATTATTTATGCGAACTCCTCTCCCCTTCTTCCAGTTTGTGACCTTTTAGTAGAGGTGGTGCCTTTTCTGTTGCTCTCCAGCTCTGAAGTTCCACAGCTTCAGATATATTCATGTTGTTGGTTTTTAACTGGATTTGGTGATTTTTAGTTACTGGTATCACTAAACAATACATGCCATCTTTTGGATGTCAAACAGATAAGTATGGTTATGCAAAGTTCATTAAAACAAAAAACAGAGTAAATGAATGGAAATTCGATTCAAAGCATCAGTATGTCACAGTGTTTTACTCTTAAATCAGAGTCTTAAACGCATATTAGCTCTGTTCTGAATGATAACAGTTCACCCCTTGTCCACAGGGTGGCGTTCACCTCCCTAGCAGCCGACCCATCCATCGTCAACCTCGGCCAGGGCTTTCCAGACATCCCCCCGCCTTCTTACGTCAAGGATGCTTTGGCAAAGGCCGCGTCAGTGGACCGCATGAACCAGTACACCAGAGGCTTTGTAGGTTTACAGAACTACTGAAATCCTGGTGGTGGTCACAGAGAAGCTCAAATCTAAAAAATAAAAACAGCGGAGGCGCAAAGACGTGTCCGCGCATCCTTAAAAAGTATTAAACTGTGTAGAAAATTAACATCTTAAAATATCTTAGTTATTTATATATATATATATATATATATATATATATATATATATATATATATATAAGTCTGAGGTACCCGCAAGCATCTTGATTCCGTTTTGTGACTCGAGGCGGTTGATGCTACCGCTAACTTGCTGCTACTATACCTCTGCTAGCATTGTTTGGATCTACAGTATAATCGGTACAAGTTTATCTCCAGTAGGCTAGATGAGATTTGTTTTCGCCTCAGGCTCACTTGAGCTGCCAACACATACGAGGTTAAGACAAAAAAAACTTTTAAGCTAGGCACTACAGGGGTTAAGGCTGTCTAGCGCCATATGCAGTGTGAGAAGCACAAAGCTGCTGCCAAGATCCACAAACAGACCCCAGAAATTTTACAGAATTTTCTATGCCTTATTGTAATGCAGCAAGATCCCCCATATTTATTCTCCATATTTAGTTTTTTCAGTCTTAAATTTCATTCCAGGTGGCATTAACAAGCCTTAAATTTGATTTATTGAAAGCTGCAGGTACACTGATTTTGCAGGCAGGACATATTTTATGATAGAACTCCTTACTCTTTGTGTTATCAATATTAACTGTCTTATATTCTCCCCTCCACTGATTCAACAGGGTCACCCATCCTTAGTGAAGGCCCTTTCTCAGGTGTATGGGAAGGTTTACAGTCGCCAGGTTGACCCTCTTAAAGAAATCCTGGTCACAGTCGGAGGTTATGGTTCCTTATTTAGCACCATACAGGGCCTGGTGGATGAAGGAGATGAGGTGAGCTTCCATATGTGCATTTATAACCATGTATGTGTGACAATATAGTAGATTTATTCATCATCTAATCTTTCCACAGGTGATCATAGTGGAACCTTTCTTTGATTGCTACGTACCGATGGTCAGAATGGCCGGAGCCAAGCCTGTGTTGATCCCATTACGGCCTGTAAGTTCATCTGGAAGTCGATGCCAGAAACTGTTGAAAATTAGAAATTAGACTTGCTCTCTTCTCTGTCCCACCAAACAGGAATTTAAAATGTAGCTTTGGGGACTGATAATAACCCAAGTAGATTTTGGGTCAGATAAACATATCTATGTTGATTTTGATCATGTTTTTAAGAATTTTTCTACTAATCTCTGGGTGTTTGGACATTCTCATGACACGTTGCGCACTTCACATGTTTCAAAGAGCTTTGGAAGAGAAACGGGGTCCACAGCATCACTGGAGGAAAACAAAGTTGAAATTCAGATTTATAATGAGCCCTTTTCTATATAAAGTCAGCAGCAGTATGTTGTTGTGTTTTTCAATGTTCTTCTCTTGTGGCAAAGTTACCACAATTTTTCAGCAGACAGCCTTTTTTCTGCAAAGTTTGTAAATATTCATTGATAAATGCATAACTGATCCATATTATTCTTTGGGGTTGTTGTTTGGATTCATAATGTTAATTTTTCTGTCCCATATTGCAGAAACCTGGAAAGAAGACAGTCTCTAGTGCCGACTGGTATCTCGACCCAGACGAGCTCTCTGCAAAGTTCAGCTCCAAGACAAAAGCAATCATCATCAATACCCCCAACAATCCTATAGGGAAGGTGAATACACGCATGGGCCCCACCACTTACTGCACTGGTGGTACTTGTTGCGCCAACTGTACTTCTTCTGCCACAGGTTTTTACCAGAGGCGAGCTGCAGATGATCGCAGACCTCTGCATTAAACACGACACGCTGTGCTTCAGCGACGAGGTTTACGAATGGCTCGTCTATAAGGGACATCAGCACGTCAAGATCGGTGCGTTTCCACTTTGGTTCATTTACTGACAGAAGCTAAGAAAGACAAAAAGTAATCGGGTGTATGCTTTGTAATAAAAGTAAATAATCTGGAACAGGATTGTCTCTCTGCAGCCACTCTGCCTGGAATGTGGGACAGAACGATAACCATCGGCAGTGCAGGGAAGACCTTTAGTGTTACCGGTTGGAAGGTGAGGAAACGCTCCATCAAGAGTTTGGTTTCCTTCATCTTGTCCACTGTTTACCTGTGTTTACTTGTTTGTTCCAGCTGGGTTGGTCTATAGGACCTGAGCACTTGATAAAACACCTGCAGACCGTCATGCAGAACACTCTGTACACCTGCCCTACACCTCTGCAGGTACGTCACACACAGCCAATTACAAAAACTCATGGCTCTTGAATTGTTTCATATTTTGTCGGTTACAACAACAAATGTTTTTTATGAGGACTTTCTGTGATTGACTGTGACACTGTGGTGCAAAGTCTCAAAGTGGAAGAAAAAGGAAGCTTTGTTTTCCAAAAGCAAATCTTTGTTTTCGTCGACTAAGTTTGTGAATGCAAAGACTTTCACTTTGGTTCCAGTTTGCTCTGGATGTATTAACGTTTTATATTTAAGCATGCAAGTTTGTTAAGTGGATGGATGTTTAAGCAGATATTTATTGTAAAAATATGTGTCTGTATGTTTTACAGAAGGAGATGAGGTTGAATTAGGGTCAATAAACATGATTCAGAGCTGATGGGAGAATGCTGGGCACATTTCTGCCAATAGGGAAGCAAATTTCTTAGTCTTTCACTAACTTTGAAAACATTTAGCAGACTTAGCTTCCAACAAATAATTTTTTCTGGATACATTCTAAAGTACTAATTTATTTGGCTGTTATGTAAACTTTCTGTTGAATAAAGTTTGACAACTATGTTGAAGTTTTTATTATCAGCTGTTAAAAATTATTCAAGTAGTTAGACATTTATATTCATGCTGCTATTTGGAAGTGGATGAAGACTGTTAGTGCAGTTCAATTTCCTCTCCTGAAGTTCTCTCTTTAATTTTTATTGAGCAAGTGGCAAGTACACAAGAGGCAAGCATATGAGGTACATAGAAAAATACAATTACATAAAAAAATCAATCAGAGGTGTTAGTTAAATTAATATGCAAAATGTAACATATATGAATTATTTTGAGAGAATTTTTGTGGGTGCAACAAATTATGTTTATTGTGTTCCCAGAATGCATCACTGTAGAACTACAGTATAGCGTGTATATCTTCCGACGTCAGAATCGGCCTTTATTGTCATTGTACAGAAATACAACCAAATTTGTTTCAGTATCACCCATCTAAAGAAAAAAAAGACAAAGCGAACAACATAACACATGTAGCCAGGAGCCTGAGGCTGCAGCCACCATGGGAGGCACTGCCCTGTCATTACATGAGAAAAACAACATGAGGGTGGAAAATGATCCACACTGTGAGGTTTCAAGATGATGACCTGTGTGCTGCCTGACTGAAGCCATGCTGGGGTCAGTTGGGCAAAATCAGCAACAGATTTAGCAAAAATCAACAACTAAAAACCGAAACCATGAGTTAAAGGTCTGTTCAAAGAATCACTTCCTGAAGTTTAAACCGTACATATAGCAGTGTGATGCCAAGTTATGTCATTGACACATGGTGCTAATCAAAATGGTTGACATTAGCATTCTTTAGCATTAGCTTCCACTTCGTATCATCTTGGTATAGCATTTTAGCTTTAGTGGATTTAATATTTCTGATTAGTACTTAAGCGTTACTCTAACGTTTTAGCTAGCGGTGGCTACCACCAGCTCTGGCCTGCTTGCCTCTCTGCTCTCCAGAGCAGTTTTGTTCTCAGTTGAACATAAAGTCCTAATACAAGAAATGAAAGTTTGTGGATGTAATTTGACTAAATGTGAAATAATATCAAGACTTTAGAAGGACCTGATAGTTTTTCTGTGCTGCCGTTCAGGAGGCAGTGGCTCAGGGTTTGCTGCTGAACTATAAGCTGATGGGTCAGCCCGACTGTTACTTCTCTTCACTGGCTGAGGAACTGGAGGGAAAGCGGGACCGCCTGGCCGCCATCCTGCAGGAGGCTGGGATGAGTCCAGTCGTCCCAGAGGGAGGCTACTTCATGCTGGTAGACGTCACGCCTCTCAGTGAGTTACTGACCAAACTGACTCCAGCATCAGTCCCTACAATAACATGAAGTCAGACTTCCTCGTCACAGACTACAACTCTGTACTTTTTCCTCGTTCTTACTTCACTAAGCAACGTTTCCAACCCTAAATTGGATTTATTTTAGATCAGGACCTGTCCCACATGGGTGACGATGAAGCCTACGACTACAAGTTTGTTAAGTGGATGATTAAAGAAAAGGTAGGAGTAGTTATTGGTGAGATTACTCATGCTGGAAATTGTCATAAATCAAAGTCCTGATAAGTGGTTTCTTACAGAAATTAGCTGCTATTCCTGTCACAGCGTTCGTCGGAGAGGAGTCCAAGGAGCAGTTTGAGAAATATATTCGCCTGTGCTTCATAAAGGTAGACCGTAAAATGTCCATGGGGAAGAATGTGCCACCATTCATTTCTTTCTGGTTTGCTGCCATGGAGACAAACCTTATTACATTTTAAAGTTATAAATTTAGTTCTGTGGATCAATAGAAGGATTAGATCTAGACTGCTGGATCTTTAAAAATCTGAAGGAAAAATATAAAATGTGACTAGTCAGCATTGTTGCACAGAGCAGTGGAAGGTTTTCTAACCTGAGGTTTTTTTTCTCTTTGTTTTACAGGAAGACAGCACTCTGGAAGCAGCAGGGGACATCTTAAAAAACTGGAGGAAAGTTTAGCAGGATGCAGAGTTTCAACAAATGGGAATTAACCGGAAATGAGAAAATTTTTAAAGGGGCAGCATTATGTAAAATCAACTTTGAATCATGGTGTAATGTTATTCAGTCATTAAAAACTCACTTGGAGTGTTGCTTTGATTCTTTCATGGCAAACATTCTTTTGGCAGAAACGATTTTTGTTTGTTTGTTTTTTTTCCCCCTCACCGGCTTTTTCCAAGAAGTTCCACCTCAGAGCTGCAGTCCTCAGCCGAACTTCTGCCTCACAAAGCAGAATTTACTTTATTGATTCCCAAGGGAAAATTGCTTATTTTTTGAGTGCCTAGAAAGAGCAAGAGCTTCTTAAAGAGACAGAGGCCCAAATTCAAGGTGTCAAATAGCAAAGTCAATTTTTTAAGGTATGTTTGATATATATGTAGCATTTTTATAACGACATATAGTGTCATTTTACTTTTGCTATAAAATGACACTATATGTCTGGAAAATACATAATACTGTCACTTAAATACCCTGGAATACAAAAACAAATGTAGTAAAAATCTCCTGTTTGAAATGTTGAATGTTCGTCATTTATTTACCAAATAATAGTAGAGAAGAAAAAATAAATGTACTAAAGAACCACCAGGAATTCTGACGAAGCATCCCCAACCCCGCGGCTGTTTTAGCATTTTTGTCACCTTCATGTTGCTTCAAGCTAATTGCCATATTAGGAAAAAAAATACTCAAACTAACTACAATGACATCATAATAGTGTCTGTTTTTTTTTAATTCATTTTAGTTTGACTGTGATAACTGTCAGACATGTTGGGTTAAGAGATATATAAAGTAGAACCTTTCTGACAACGTAAAGTAGGCTTTCAAACTGAATGGCCGACCATCAGGTCATGACTTAAACTCGGGACATTAAATGTAAAAAAAAAAAAAAAAAAAAAAAGATAAATGGTGGCATCAGCAGTTACTAGGTCTAGAGGCAAATAACCTTCTCTCAGGGGCAAGTTGCTTTGGGTAAAAAAATGTTTTCACTTGTGGCAGCAGGACTAGGAAAACGATGTTCACAGGTTCTCTCCATTCAGTCTGAGTTTGTGCTATTTTGCGAAGCTGGTTGAGACGTACAGCTGTAAATGCAGTAAAATATGGCCATCACTTGAAAAATGTTAAGAAAAAAAACCTCTTCATAGAATGTTAGCAAAGTGCTGTAAGTTGGATTCTTAAATATCTTTCTCTAAGTAGTTTTATTGTAAGCAGCAGAGCTTGTTTTCCTCTGACATTTGACTTGAAGGTATGAAAATTGCTCATTTTAGAGGCCCAGTAAACCTTCGTGAACCAGTAGGAAGCTCTGCTTTACATGGCATGGAGCCATTTAAAAGTTGGCTCTAAAAAAGAAAAAGGTACATTAGTACAAAGGATAGAAAATAGGTTAAGAATTGGTAGAGAAAACCCCAACAAGATTTTAAAAGCTAGTGTTGAAAAGGCTAAAGGTGAAGAGAAAAGGGTTCATAGTTAGAATTAATCTAAATGTCCTAACCAAAAGCTACAAGTGGAGGCATAATTTTTAAAAGATTCGTAAGGGCTTCAAAAACTGGTTAGTGGGAAAATAACTGAAAAAAGTTGAAATAAAAACCACTGATATGGTTAAAAAGGAGAAGTAGCTACTAAAAGAGCTAAAGTTATACAAATAAAAACATATCTTATAAACCCAATTATATAAATAAACCAAACTAGGAAATATATTGTAAAGCTAAATCACGTTTTCATAAAATTAAATCTAAACATTTTCTACCAGAGCTGGTCCAAAGTTAACTGCTGTGTTGAACCTCTAGAGGGAGACAAAGTACACAGGACAGCGGCAGAACTCCGTCCTCTGTGGCACAGGGTTTGTTTTGCTGAAATTCTGCAGCAAAGGAAACAAGACAAAAACCATTTAGTGGATTAAAAACAAATTGAAATCTACTTTAGCATTCAGTTATCTGTTTGCTGCTGTTGGATGGAAAAAACAGCACATAAGCATCAGGGAGACTTTTAATAATGAAAAAAAAACTAATTGTTTACAGCAAAAGATGCTCCAAATTTACAGTAGAACTAAGATTATGTCGATTTAAAAAATTATATGTCGTTTAAAATTACATTGCCACACGAATGAGTCCCTCAACTTGTCATGTTACGGCCACAAATTATTTTACTACATTTTTATGTGTCAGAGCTAAACCAAAGTACTGCATAATAGTGAAGAGGAAGAAAATGATTCAAGATTTTACAAATACATTTCTGAAAAGTGTGGCATGTGCTCGTGTTCAGGCTTAAGGGTTAATTCTATTTGGATTGGACAATCCACCAATTACAGCAGCAAGTCTTCAGTGGTATGTTTCTACCAGCTTTGCACATTCATGGGAAACCTGTTCACCAAAGTAGCTCAAGCTAAATGGAGAACATCTTTGGACATCCGTTAGATTTAGGCCTAGATTCATTATTTGAACACATAATATTCACCTAACTAGCATAGCAAGCAGAAAACTGTGCAGCAGTCCTGCTGTAGAGGACACCGCTACGAAAAAATGCTAAGAACTCATGACTAAAATCAGAAAGTATGAGGCAGCCTTTATACTAAGTGCATATTGAACTGTGAATGAAAGTGACAAGCTGATATTTCCTTACTTATTTTGTAGCATTGTCTGCTGGTTTGAGAGCCCATGGCCTGAAAAAGTTTAGGAATCCCTGATCCAAACCACAGTGAAATATGTAAACCAGTTTGCTGCTCGGTTTTTGAAGACCCAGTGATTGCACTGAAAATGTACCTACGGCAGACGTCGAGATGTTAACATTTTATTAGCAGCCACAAATAAAAGCTCCATTCTGTCAGTCAGCAATGAATAACAGGGATTGGATCTTTCTCTTTGGCGTGCGGCCTGTGCTACCTGACGGGAACGCAGACAAATATTGAAGGTGTTCCGAGCCTGAAGCTTGGAATGTGTGCTCTGTAAATTTGCAGTAAATAGCCAACTTCAAGCCATTTCCAGCTGTCACAGTCAGCAGCAGCATCCCTGCTCTTAATCCGGTGGAGGAAGCGTTATCTGATGAAATGCTTTTAATTGTAGCTTCAGAGTTAATAGTTAGCGTTCCAAGCTACTTGGCGTGAAATTGTGCCGCTGGGAGGGAAGAAGGTGTTGTGTTCTGCTAGACAAATGTTTGGAAAGTGAGGAGGTGCCCCAGCTTCAGAGCCCCTGAGATTAATATCAGCATGTCAAGACTGAGTGAACCGGAAACCAAAGGGAGGGTATAAATAACCACATACCATAAAGATCTGTTTCTTTTGCTGCTCAGTCCTGAGTCCAAGGCCTCATGGTTACTGAGCGTCCGCAGCCAACTTGACGTGTTGGTGAACTTCCCCTCCAGCGGGGCCTAAACAAATAACGTCCTGCGCTCTTAATACAGCGTGAGAACCGGTGCTGGGAAACACTACTGCAGGAGAAAAATCCGGAGTGGGATTATAATGCGGGCTGCTGTTATCAGACATCTTTTAATGTGCATTTCCCAGATTCCCCTGGATTAGGTTGAACACCATCACATAATTTATGTTAATTACGATTGCCGTGCCAATAATCTAATGTCACAATCCCGTTATGAAGGAGGATTTAGGTTACTGATGCCCTAAAAATCACACCAGATGTTTGTGCTACCTCGTGTTGCCTCTAGGTGGCTCTGTTGGTCATGCATTCGGATCGCCTTTCTTCCCGCTGGGTTTGATGTAGCCAGTAGAGAGGGGGGTATTACTTTGAGTCGTTTAATAGAGCCGTGACACAAACTGTGCACAAAACTCACAACTTTATGCTATGTATAAAAGTAATGATGGAAATATTTTGGTATTGAAATGAACTGCTAGAGTTTAATCTTGAAGTTAGTGTCTGCACACGTTTTGTTTGTGGCGCCTAACACCGAGCAAAGTAAAGATCGCTGCTCATAGCAACGCCGGCCGCAGGGCGCAACAGATGTCTTGAGGGAATTCCAACATCAAAATCAACCCTCTGAAACAAACTCAAGGCCAAATCCAGCCCACTGCTGCTATTTCTGGGGCCACAGAAATAGAATGTCAAAGTAACAAGTTGTGTGCTGCAGTGTTACTTTATCACTCAAATCAAATAAGCTTTTATTTGCATCGTGCCGAATTGCTTCAATGTTGAATGTTCATTTATTTTTAGAAGTAAGCTTATTGAACGCAAATATAGCCATAATATTTTAATAGTTTGCTAATAGTTAGTTTTATGAATAGATTCTGCCACAACCGGTCCTCTGAGGACATTCATGATCTTGATGTGGCCCGAGAGGAAAATGAGTTTGACAGCCCCGTGCTGAAGTTTATGTTGCCTCTTGAAGTGCACGACATCCACTGCAGTTCTTATTTTTTACAGTAGATGTCGCTGGAGAGAAAATCTGCCTGTTTTCAACAATTAGTAAAGACTGGAGTGCTCATACGACTCTAGCTACAATTTGAGCTTATATATTAGTTGCTGTTTTTTTTTGTGTTTTTTTTTTGTTTTTTAGTATTGCATGTAACATTTTGTTTTCAATATTCCATCTGTGTGTATATCCAGTCATGCCTTTCTATGGTCAACAAAACTTTTAATTTTAAAGCAATGTATCAGCAGCCTCAACACAAAAGCAAGAAGCCACAAAGGTATGCTAAACTGGAAGTTATTCTAGGAAGTTTATAATATCTTCTATGTAAGCATTAATATTCAACCCTGCTACTTCTCCTATTTGGTGAGTGCCAGTCACATTGTGCACGGAATGTTGCAGAAATGTTTCGACAAAATAAAATCAAAGTCGTAACAGGTTCTGTGCTGACTTTTCTATCACAAGTCGCCATTTGAGAGGAAATAAACAATAAGTATTAAATGGATGTTACAAGGCTCAGCGTATTATTGATATTGCTAACCTCGCTAAACCCAGAAAGAAACTTATATTTTTACTCGTACTAGAAAACTTTCTTAACCACTATGGTAGTTTTCTTAGCTGATATATTCATTTGCACAATACAACCCATATAAATATACCAGCCTTAGCATTCTGTGTTGAAACTTGGACATGATAACTAAGGATAGTTAATGACTGACTGACCCAACATCTTCAGGTAAATTCTGTTCATAGCGTTTAGGTAGTTGGATTAATGATCATTACATTTACAAACTAACTTGGCTGATTATAGTTAAAATCATTTTAATTGCTAATATTTCCTCCGAAATTTATTTCAGTGTAAAAAAGTTAATAGGTGCTTAACAAACTTACATTTTTAAAACCAATGAAGTTGTTGCAGCAAAGGTACAGTTACCCTGATTTTCCATCTGTGGTAAGGCACTATGGGTAAAAAATGACTTAACCCTACACATCCCAATTAGCTCTCCAGTATTATCTGTCCTCTTAATGGCAGAGTTGCACTCTGCTATCCCTCATTAGGACCTTGGTGCCTCCTCAGCTCTGTGTTATAAAGAGCCTGGGCCAAGATAATCATCACTGTAACATGATCAGGAACTGCAAAAGGCTGATTTTACGAGCTGAAATCAATTTGTAGACTTGGTGGAGTGCCCCTCCACCCCCCCTTCAAAAACACCAATGTTCCAAGGAAGCTAAAGGGATGGTTGAAGGAGCAGACTTATGAGCTTGGATTGTATTTTGGAACGATCTGCACAGCATTTAACCGGACACTGATTTCGCTCTCCTCTCCGTAAAGGGCCTTGAGAGGCCTTTTTGTTGCAGCTTGCGGATAAAAAACTAAATTGAGTTGAGAACCGTTTCCGAAACAAAAGCAGCAGAATTCCCACGGACAAATAAAATGCGCTCAAGGGGATTACAGACGGATCAAAAATAAAGTGCTAATCGCGTAAGCCGTCATCATTAAAGCATTTCTGGTAGACTAATTGTGCGGCGTCGCCCAGCACATTACGCCCCATTGTGACAGAGACGTAAATATCTGTGAGAATATCAAGGGTGCACCATCGCGCCGACCCCCCCATCCCCTACCCCTCCATCCACAAATGATGTCCTCTCTCCTCTCTCACACAGGCCATATGGCGGGTGTGCGCCCCGCTCCTACTGCCAGCCCCTTCTCTCTTGCGCGCAGGCTAACAGCTTGGTGGACACATAATTAATTTGCCTCAGCGTCTGCCATTTATTTTCCAACCTACATTTTGTTAATTGGACAAAGGAGGTTCGGATCATCGTGCGAATGTTACTGGGTATGTTAAGGCTGCTAATTGCTTGGGATTTACAAGATAGAGCTGGCTTGTGGGAATATGGACGCCGAAGACAGAACTCGGCGTGGCCGCGTGGCGGGGAACTAAAACGGGAATCATCACTTGGAGGAGACGAGGCGCCCGAGCAGGAGAGCCTCACGTCTTTGAACTCACATGCCAGGCTACACTGTCAAAACGTGTCATTTCTATTGTCCTGTGTTGTTTACAGCTTAATGCAAACTGACACAGCCCCCTTCCTTGCTTTTCTCTGTGGCAATCTCTTCTTCCCCCCACCCTCCTTCTTTTAATTTGCCAAGCAATAACTGTGGTGAATCACACTTGGAATATGAATTTAATCAACTTAATTGACTAGTAAATGCAAATGTTATCAGGAAGGCGAACGTGCGGCATAAATCTCCTCAATGCCTGGTTTTTGTGTTTTGTAAACATCAAAAGATGATGATGAAAGTTGTTATCTGAGCGATCAGAGAGATAGAGAATGTGCATCAAGAGAAACTGTTAATTAGAAATGTTGAATATAAACTAGGTCTTCAGTTTGTATTAGGTTTAATGCAGCTCTTCCTTTGTGAATAATGAAAACGGGCAGAATGCTCACATGTGAAATAATTAGCTGGGGAAGATCTGAAATGTTTAGTGTCAGTTTATCAGTTACTTCTGTACGTCACAGTCGAGACACGGTGCTGGGAAAAGTTGCCTCCTTTCTGATTTCTTCCACTGTTGCTGTTTTGTCTCACTTAGACATTTCAAATATCAGACAAAGCTGATCTTGGTAATTACTTTAAGTAATTACCAGTGTAAATGTGTTAAAAGTGTTACAAAAAGATTATCCACACATGGACATGGGAAAACATGGAACAATGACTGGACAACCAAAATTAGTCCAAGAGAATATCAACAACTCATCCAGGAGGTCAGGAAAGAACCTAGAGCAACATGTAAAATACAACCGGCCTCACTTGACTCAGTTAAGGTCAAAGTTCATAATTCAACAATAAGAAAGAGACCGGTTATAAGGCCATCAAAGAACACAAAGCTGCATCTCATTTTTGCCCTAAAACGTCTTGATGACTCCCAAGAACTCAGGGAAAATATTCTGAGGACAAACGAAACAAAACTGAATCTTTTTGGAATGTGTGTGTTTTATTACATTACAAATATTTTCTGTTGACAAGAACAGTTCAAGTAAGAGCTAGTGCCTGTGCAGAGATGGAATTAGTTTAGGATAAAACAACTTAAATGTTCTTCTTTTGATTGTGTATTTCAATGTGTGTGGTGCTAAAACTGCTTTAGTGAAAACATGCCATCTGTTGTGAGGTACAGATATTTGTTTTGTAAGGTTAATGACTGATGAAGAGTAATTTTAGCCCTACAATAAATGCAAGCTAGCTGTGGTTTCCTTTCCTTTTTTCCCTCAAACCTCCACAGAATAGGTCCCCAGAGTTCTTAAAATGTATTACATTGTGTTTGTTATTTTAGCTGGTAACAGCATGAAGCCCCCTCTAAAATATTCATTTCAGACTAATGAGGCTAAAATATAAATACTATTACTGGAGTTAATAGTATTTGATAACTCCATTAATAGAATTACTAAATGCTAAATCTATTACACATTAATTGCTAGTGTGTGAATAAGCATACTAGAAGCACGGGTTAAAAGCACAGTAAAATCTAGTTCATTTGTTTGTTAATAGTTGTTTTTGTTAAAAATGCTTTAAGCCGCCAGAGGTTTTGTCATTTATTTGGGGTAAAAATACTATTTATTTGCCGCAGTTTGTTTGAAACATGCATCTAAAAAAAAGTGTTCTGTTCACAACCTTACTGTTGCGCTGCCATTGTTGTATTTTCTTTTATTTCATTGGTAGATGTAAACCGAATGTATCGTCATAAATGAGGGCGGGACCTAAGTGAGGCAGGTGGCTCTTTGCACCTCAGCTTCCGCGTTCGGGGTAAAGCGGCTCGATTGTTTCCGATCCAATACAAATATCATTTACATTAGGTGCTTGCAGTGCTTGGCCAAGGTTTGTACATCGATCCGAAGCCCCAACAAGTCAGCTGGAGAAAGGTTTTAAGATGTTCGCCTCGTTATACATTCACTGACACGAAGGTGAGTTTTACTTAAACTTTGTGGCTAACATTAACGTTAGCTTATGCTAGTAGGCAATATTCTCGGACATTGTTCTTGTAAAAATGTGCTATTTAAGTATCTAAACATTCTAACGGACAATGTATTTATCTTATTTTCAAGTATATTATGTGTGTTTATTGTCGTTAGTGTCACAGACTAACGGGGAGGTTACGGTTCGGACTTTTAGCTTCCGAAGCCTGACGAAGCACAACAAGCCTCATAGCTTGACAGTAGCGCAGCTCTGGTGTCAGAGATCTGGTTCAGCTGTTCAGGTTCAAAGTTGCTGCTTTTAGAAAAATATGACCGTGTTGCTTCATGTCTCCATGTTATTTCGTTTTATTACCTTTGCATGTTTCTTGTGAAGAGCTCAGATAGGACGGTGTTTACAGCAGGATGTACAGGCGGATCAGTTGCTCGGCTGTCTGGCTCTGGTCTGCTCTCTCGTTCCCATAAACTCTTTCAGGCTGAATACAGAAGTGATTCCATGGAAATAACTCAGGGAGGCTCCTTTATTTACCATCCGTATCCCCGGTAGTTTTAGGCTGATCCGGAGTGATGTGAAGGCTGCAAACTTTGCTGTGCGGCGTTAGCTGGTAGCGACAGATATTTACAAGCCATCTTCTTAATTCAGGATCGCTTGGAAATTAACGAAAACTTAAAAGCCCATTATATTAGGAAGACAACAATGTTAATAGTATTGTTTTTTTGCATCTGAAATACGACATAGTCTTTTCTACCAGTCATGGTAACTCAAAGCGGAAAAAAGTGAGCCGCATTAGCTCCTGGAGATGTGACGTCAACGTCTTAGGTGCAAAGAGCCCATACTACTGCAACGCTGTTCTAGAAGGCTTCCTGAAAGAGCTAAACTAAGGGGAAACAGACATAACATACCTGTGGATGCAGAGTCTACATCTTTATTTTGGCCTGTTCAATCTTATGATGGGTGAGTACTGGATGTAACTGATTTTTGTGCATAAATGAATTGCTGAAAGTGCTTATATGAGGCTAATCTCGAGTTAGCAGTAGCAAATTTAGCTCGAGCAGCTGTTGCTGGGTTTCAGATGACGTAGCACCGACTTCACCCAATGCACATGGAGGGCCAGAAGTAAATTCAGCCCATTTATTTCTGTTGATCCAGCATCAAAATGTCTAAAGTCTGTGTCCTGTATGGTTGTTCCAACCGTTCTAATAGAGAGAAAGATAAACTGTATTTTCGTGTTTCGAATGTAGTTGGTCACAAGAGACATAATTTTAAAAAACTTTCTGAAAAAAGAGGAGAAAAGTGGATCAACAATCTACAGCTAAAAACAGGAGTTTGCAGCGCCACTTTCTAACAGGTAACGACGCATCATTAAATGTATTTTCAGGTATTTTATTGGACAGTTACTTAGAAAGACAAGCATTCATATTTAAGGTAAGATATATTATTTTTATGCCGTAGCATGGTTGTCCTCAGAACGTTAATGTTGTTAGCAGCTAGCTCAGTGTCGAGTCACGGACAGAAAATATGTTTATTCAGTGGGAGTTTCATGCTAAAAAAACAAAAATAAAAAAGCTAAATAAATTAAATATAACCTACCCAGCCATACAGTCACAGTGAGCTGTTACTATTCCCCCGCATGCTTCATGTCTGGCCACGAACAGACACGAACATGGGGTTTCTGTATCGGTGCGAATAGTTGACCTACATTGGACATGAATCCAGCATCCTACAGCGACTCAACATTAACCTACAACTCCAGCATGAATTTGGGTTTACAGAAGCTAAATAAATTATTTACCAGGAGATTAGTTAGTTCTTTGTTTGCGATAGCATCCTTATCATAGACTAATTACTTAAAATGGCACAACTCACGACTCACCCAGCAGAAATAAGTCGACAGCCATTTAATGCTTCTTTTGATCCTAAATGCTTGACCCAACTTGAAACTAAATGAGTGTATTCTCCAGGCTTTTGACAACTTTCTTCTGGCTCATTGTATAATATGAGGTCTGCAGCTTCTGGTAGTTAGTTATGTGGATCGCCTTGACACCGGGTAAATCCTCAAGATTATAAGATATGTCTTTAAGAGATGTCTTTTTTCTTTTTTTTTTTAACCAATCTAATATGGATCATATTATAAATATACACATATTTTTTTCAAGATGCCTCGGCTGTTCCAGCCCATTTAGGGCATTACCGTACTCGTGATCAATTTTGCTTTGTTTTGAACCGGAGAAATCCCCTTCTGGCTCTGCATCTGAATTTCGGGTGTCATCCTGGTCACGTGACTGAAACCCATCAATTGGTGTCTGTTTGTACTGTGTGTTAGCTTTAGAAGGATATAGCCAAACTAATTAACTCAGTGCAATTATTTGGAGTTTGTTAATGTATTTTAACTGAAGGCTGAAGTATTTTGTTGACATATTCTTATATTTTGGAGATGAATTGTCTGTGTTTATTCTCAGTATGTCTACAAAGCTCTGATGTTTGAGAATGTGAGTGCTGAACTTACTCCTTCACCTATTATTCAATACTAACAAACCTCACCTGGCAGAATTACAAAAGATTTTTCCACAGTGATGTGAAAGAGTCATTTGCAATTATCAGAAATGCTTGATTGCAGTTGTTGCCAACAGCAACACAATCAGTTATTAGGGTTAGAGAGCACAAACTTTTATACAGACAGTATGCATTTCCTAGGCACATAGTGCCATTTTCTAGCACAATCAAGTAACTGTATCATCTTGAGTTGTTATAGAAATATTATATACATTTATATCAAATATGATGTAAAAGAAATTTGAATTTGTAATTTCATGCCTTGAATTTGGGCCTCTGTTTCTATAAAACCTCCTGCTCTGTCTGAAACTCAGGAAGTCATCACAAGATGGCTCCTCTATTAACTCTTAAAGAAAGAAATAAAAAGCTCATTTCTTTTTCCCCTTTAATCTCTTTATTTTTGTTTTTTTCTTTCTCGTAAACTGAGGGACGCTGGTCATTTCACGTGCCATTCCTAAGGTGTTTGCTAATTGCTTCTGGCTAGTCTGAAGGAGCTGAGTGGGGGAGTCACAGGGCAGGGCTGCTCTTCAAGGCGGTAGCTCTGAAACTGCAGTTCTGAAGGGCAGCTGCGTCTCGAAGGCGGATGGATCCAAGCATTTTACACAGCTGAATGGTTGCCATAAGAGATTAAGGGATTTCTCAAACATGCATGAAAGAATCAAGGCAACACTCCATGTATGTTTTTGATGAGGGAATAACATTAAAACACGATGAACAGCTCAAAAAAGTTGATTTTACACAATACTGCTCCTTTTAAATGTAGCGTTAGGTTGACTTTTTCGCATTTTCCCATGAAATCATCATTTGAAAACATGACTTCTCGTATTTACTTTGTCTGATTTTTATGTTTATTTTCTTTAATTTGAGTGGATTCAGACTTCAGGGCTGATCCAGCTACAGCTAGAGTCTGAAGCAGCAGCTGCACAAAAGCCTATTTTTGTTGTTTTTTTTGCACTCCGGCCCTGAAGCCATGCAAAACGGGGCATGTCGTTCTCTGCTGCAGTCGTTCGCTGTTGTTAATCACCTGCCTCACCCTCAACCCCACCCCATTCCTCTCCCAGCCTTCACTGTTTTTTGCCATGTGTTATCTTTTTTTTTTTATTATTATTTTTTCCAGGTGCTGATTAATCAGAGCGCTGGGCCCTTGATGAAATTTTTGCTGTTATTGTTCCCAATTTTAGCAACATCTTTTATTGTCTTCATCACTCATTTACAGGAGGGGAGTCGAGGGGGAGGTGGAGGAGGAAGAAGAGGAGGAGGGCGGGGTGGGTGGGAGCGGTGGGATGTCAATTATGCAAATGATGTTGCACATTTTTGCAGATTACTTCATTCAGCTGCCATTGTTTGGAAGAATTTAATTAATAAATATTATTATGCCCGCTCTTCTTTCAATTTTCCGAAGC
Organism: Poecilia mexicana; assembly: GCF_051168715.1. Taxonomy (NCBI): domain Eukaryota; kingdom Metazoa; phylum Chordata; class Actinopteri; order Cyprinodontiformes; family Poeciliidae; genus Poecilia; species Poecilia mexicana. The sequence continues at coordinate 26,118,027 of NW_028263373.1, forward strand.
TTTGTTTCAATTTGAGCTCTCCTCCAGCTGCCCCCCCACAAACCCTACACACACACACACACACACACACACACACACACACACACACACACACCAACTCCCTCTTTGAGTCAAAATCAAAGCGGTGCGGAACGCCAAAGCCAAACACACTCCCCCTTCATTGAATGATTTTGAAGTTGCTACCTCGCTCTCATCCATTGGGCTCAAACGTAAGATTGTGAAAAACGAAAAAGAAAGGCAGAGCGCCGTCCGTTTAATGACCAGGAATTGAATTAAAGTTTGCCCAAAATTGACATTCAATTATGTCGCACCTAATGATATTTTAATCTCCTTTTCTTTAATTTCCAGGAATTGGCTTTTCAAAGGCTTTGTCTGGCAGCGACACAGGCGGCCTGAGCGAAGAATACAGATTGGTGTTAGATCCCCGTCATGATAGGGAAATGAAAGCTTTTCCAGTTCACACTCTGAGGAAACCCAGCGTTCCTCATTAGACATTTCAGCCACCATTCTGCTACGCTGTGGTCCTCATCCTTTTTTTTTTTTTTTTTTTTTTTCTGGCCTTGATAAGATAGAGTTGTAATATTGCATTACATTTCCGCTATTCTGCGATAAGCTTATTTTGTTGATGGGCCGATTATGATTTTTTGATCATGCTTTTTGAGTTCCACTTTTTCCCCCTCCTTCTTCACTTTGTTTTTATTTTTATTCTATATATAGACGGGGCGCTTTCAAATTATTGGCATTGATGGTTTAACATTGATCACTAAAATACACAGCATAGCAATAGCTTAACACAACTTGAAGTTCTGACTCTAGCTGCAGTCCATGTCCTGTGAATCTCTTGAATGAGTCCTCCTCAAACTCCTCAGCACACTTTTTCCTTGCACTCAATTTTCCAGTAATATACCTATCACTCTGTGAGCAGCCAGTTTCTTTTCCAATGAGTTTTGTAGCTTATTGCTGAATATATTGATTATCTGCTGGACAACTGATAAGTAATTTCTGTTAAAAAATAATGTTTCGTGGCCTCATTAAATGTCATAATTTTCTAAGGAACTGACTTTTAGTTATTTTGATAATTACGTGATCATTATTTCAAATGAATTGCATAAGAAATAAAAAGAAAAGCTTTAGGATAATCAGTCAGTTTATTTGTATAATACATTTCAGCAACAAGGCAGTTCAAAGTGCTTTTCATCATACATAGTACAGTAAACAGTTGTAACAAACATTTAACAAACATTACAGCAGTGGTTCCCAAACTTTTTCTCCTGGGCCCCCCCAGTGGTTCACAAACATTTTCTGGGCCCCCCCTATGGTTTACAAATAGCTGTCTGGTTGAACGGTGTGTGTGTGTGTGTGTGGGGGGGGGGATTCTTAGAGACTCTAAAATAAATGTACGTCGCTGAACATAGACGACAACATTGGTAGCCTACAGGCTACTTGTCAAGCTTAAGGTGATGTATTGATATTAGCTAGTCATCTTTTAGTTAGCATTACCTGCATCCAACAGCTTTACTGAACTCAGTCGGTTAGTTTGGGGGAAAAACTGAAAAGTTAGGGTTTAAAGGCGGATCAGACAAAAAGAAGTTACGACATGTTAACAACGGATTAAACAGTTTTAACTGCTGATAAAAGTGACAGAGGACACAGATATGGGAAGTGCGGAAGCCTCTACTGTATCAAATTGACAGAGGAATAACAGAGAGTTGGCCATTCTAAGGTAAAAATCAAGTGCATGCAGCGTTCATGTTTTTTTGTTGTTGTTTTTTTTCATCCAGACGGCTTCCTGCACCCCCCTTGCAATGGCACGGCGCCCCCTGTAGGGGGCACGCCCCACAGTTTGGGAACCTCTGCATTACAGTTTGTCAAGTGTCATCATAAAATTATCCGTACATGTCAAATATGTTCAATATTCCATTTAATATGGATCAAAAGCAGATCTAGACACGTGGGTGGGGGTTTTTTTTAGCCTTGACTGTTTTGCTGTTTTCTGAACGTTTGTTCCAGATTTGCGGTGCATAGAAACTGAATTCTGCTTCTCCGTCTATGGTTCTGGTTCTGGGGATGTAGAATATTTTTTAAAAATGGATTGTATTATTTTTTTATAAAATGTTGCCCTTCACTCATATCGAGTTAAGTCAACTACAGTGTGTCGTGGTTTGATGAAACCAAACTTGAACTTTAGAGCAAAAGGTAGGTCAGATGCAAAAACAACATTCATCGTTACAGGAAGAACATCGCAGCAGCAGTAGAATATGATGGTGGGAACATCGTGATCTGGATTGACTTTTCTACAAGTGAGTGTTTGGTTACAATTACAAACAGATATGAATATAGTTTAATCTCACCTCAGAAAGCTGAAGAAAGAGGTTTTAGCTTTCATCACAATGTCAAAAAAAAGTGACACCGGATGAGAGGAAAACTAATGGATAGAATGCATATTTTTAGTTCTTTAGGATAGATAATTATCTTTGGCCATAACTCTGGAACAGCATTATGACTTTTACATTTCATTTGGGATCTTTCAAGCTTGTTTCTACAAACGTTTCTTGTATATAGTGAAGTTTGTGTGTAGCTTACCAGACACTTGTCAGGTAATCTAGTTGTTGTGGTTGTTATGTTGCTAGTAATTTCCTGGCACATATTCCATGTCTCTTTCAACATTAGAATGACCAAACTGGAAATGTTCTCCCTTCCCTCTCTCTGGTCCTGAAGTCACTTCCTGATTTGTCACTGCCAACAATACAAATGTAGGCATACTGTTTTTCTATTTCGTACCGTCTCTCCTCAAAACATCTCCTGAGGTGTGTCTGCGAAACGTTGAGGAATTCCTACAGTTTGGGTCCTGCTCATGCTTTTCCTCGCCACAGGTTACTGGTAAAATTATGCACCAACTGCACCAATTAAAGCGATGGACTGGGTCATGAGACAGCCCCATGAACAGTCTTGTGAAGGGTAGCGGCTGGTTCATTAAGGGCTGGGGAGCGAGGGAGCGTGGGGGGCCCGGGCCTGGAAAAACATAACCCGAGGAGCACTTTGTTGCTGATTACTCATTGACGTTTTCCTGCCTTGTGGGATACTTCTATTTCTGACAGTTGCTCCTGCGCCGGGTGTGTTTAGCGGCATGTCCGGCGCCACTCGTCATGTCGACCGCGGCTGTGGCTGGGAGGAACAGCTGTCTGCATTAACGAGGCCGTGGACGGGCAGACCAGTGAGCCGGCGGTGCCCAGGCAGGCCAGAGCAACCGCTCGGGCTCCGTAAGGCCCCAGGATACGTAAACAACGACTTAATGAGAATGCATGCCATTACTGTAATTAGCAAAGCTCATGTCAAGCACTGTCAAGGAGTTTCAGGAAGGTCTTGCATCGCACCAAACGGGCTGGCATGCGCTGACTGTAGACCCACCTGCAACTTCTCCTAAACAGTGGAAAGAACTAGTTAAAAATACTGTAGCTATAAAAAGACGGCAACATGCAAACTCAACCCTGCAGAAATGCATCCATCCGTATTGTGTAACTGCGGTGTTGCTATCATGAAAAATTTGTACAATTTTTAATTAAATATGTTTTAAGTTCTTTTGTTTTCACAAGAAATCTTGTTCTTTAGAAGTCTTCTGAAACTTTTACCGTAGAAATATTAAAATAATATTAATCTCAAATCTTTCCTTACGAAACAAAAATGATATGAACTTAAGACGGTATGAGTTTCAGTATTTCTACTACATTTAGTGGTGAGTTTGAGTTGTGCCAGTGGCTCATGAGATCTGTTGGCTGTCACAAATAGTTTCTTTTTTTTTTTTTTTTTGCATTTAATTGGTTGAGGGTTTTTTAAAAGGCTGTGGTTGAATTCCCTTTACAATGCTGGTCACTTTGAACCATCAACATTGTATGCTGTTGCAGTTTTTGTCATTTCTATTTTCTCCTCTATTTCATGAAACTACTTAATTATGATTAAGAAAAAACAAACCATCAAACAAAAATCGCGTACACCAAGGTTTAAGTACAGGTAGGTAATGCGTAGGTACTAAACTATTGCAGTGCAGAACTATCAATTTTCAATTGGTAGTTTAAAATATTGTAAAAACGAAAATTAGATTACGATATGAGCATTTTATGACTCTCGTGGTAAATAAAAAATACTTATTTTTGATATATTAATCTTTATCCAAGATAAATTTGATGTATATTATCGACTTCTAATCGATTGTCGTAAATTCACTTGAAACACCACACAGCCAAGTTGACGTTTAGGTATACCACTAATGCCTGCTGATGCATATTCCACACATAACACGGATCTACTGGAAGTAATTTTGTTTTCTTGGCTCTTGCATGTGATTCTGTTCCTTTTACATCGCGGTTCCCAGTGGGCAAGGCCAGGTAATTGTTTTCTTTTGGCCACTGGTGCCAAAAAAAAGTAAATTCAATATTTATTATTATGCATCGATTAAGGTATGTCAATGCAGTCAAGTGGGATTTTTTTTTAATTGATTTTTTTTTTCTTTTTTAATTGTCTGTTACTTGAGTTCATATCACTACAACTCAAAAACTGTTGCCAAGTCAGGACTGTCCTTAGTCACTAAAACTGGTTTAGTGAGAAAAACTGTGTCCCAGTAGTTAAGGATTTGGTTGTTGAACTGTTTTTATTTTTCAGACACTCTAGCAAATTGCGTCATATATTTTGTTACTTCATTTGTTAGGAAAACGTATTGCATTGTTTTCCCCTTGGGGAACACCACTGAGCTTTGGTACACTGATAAATGAGGTAAGAGCTTCCATTAGTCCTTTACCAACACACTGTACGTGGCGTTCTGGGTTTATTTATATTTTGTGAAGTTCTGCATAATATTAGTGGAATATGTTTTTTTTGAAGATACCTCACCAGATTTCACACCATGCCCCTTAAAGTGATATTGCATCAGGTTTTCCAGGCTTTCTGTCTGTAGATACTTCACAGGACATGAAGGCAAGAGACGTGATTTTGAAACTCTCCACGTCTTTGCTGCGGTTCCAGGTTTCTATTGTTGTTTGACTATCACTTGGTTGGTCAGCTCTGATGGTTTGTAACAGGAAGCCTTTATGTTTAGGTTAGTGGCTTTTATGAGGAGGCAGAATTCAACACCTCAGAAGCTTTTCTCCTCCCAGCAGTTTGAAACACTCATCTGCAATTTAACAATGGTGTACTGTGCCTTGTAGAGTAGGATAGGAATATCCCTTTATGTCCCTTAGTGGGAAAATTCAGTTGTCATAGCAGCAAAGTGAAAGGCAAACAAAAGCATGCAGATTCAAGCAAAGAACAAGAGAATGTACAGTAAAATAAAATTTTACAACATACAAAAAATATATACTGTAGTTTTAAAAATAACACACAAATAACTTGTCAAAATATTTGAAAAATATTTATATTTTCAAAGAAGACATTTTTCCACATTTGGCCTTCTTACAAGAACAGACTTCAGTTTGTCTTCTTGACAATTTTGTGCAGTAGAACAGTCTAATTTTTAAGTGCAAGAGAAGTAACACTGATTTTATGTCATTTATTTATTTTTTATAAATAATGTTAAATAATTTGAAGAACCACCTTTGACTGTAATTACAGCTGTAAGACCTTTGGAGAACATCCTGTCCAACGGTGCACATCTAAAAACTGAACTTCTTATCCATTCTTTGTAACAGCCAAAACTCAGTCAGAGAGCATCTGTGAAGTAATGTATCTTGCATGTCTTGTCACAGTTGAGATTTGTCTGTATACTTTGACTGGGCCATTCAAACACATTTATATGCTCTGATCTAAACCAATCAGTTGTAGCCCAGGGAGTATATTTAGGATTTTCTTGCTCTAAGGTGACCCCGTGCCCTGGTCTGTAGTCTTCTGCAACCGTAGGTAAATACTGGACTAATGTGACAGCTTTTCTATCAGATTCATCCAGTATGAAGCTCCATCCATGCCCATCCTCATGTCCACATACATAAGTTGTTTCCATTAACCTGAGAACTGCACAAATTAAAATTACAAAAATAAGTTGGCTTATTAGAAACACAGCAATTTTGAAAAAACACATTTTTCAATAAAAAGTTGTAGCGTTAAGATGAGGTGACATTTCGGCCGTATCGAAATGTATTCTGCAAAGCTGCAACGGAAACACTTTTGTCGCATCACACCTAGTCACATGATCAACAGCCGGATGTTACAACTGGCAAAAACTAAGAAAACAGCTCTCCATCAGCTCTCTCACAGCATCACATAGTTCATGAAAAGTTATTTGAATCCATAACTCCTCTGTAAAATGGCCGACTACAGTTTCTCCCAAAGGCAGCATATGTAGCCGCTCCCAAGTAGGCGGGGCTTGTCGCTCAAACGCCTGAATAAGACGTGGACGTCTCCTGTGATTGGCTGATGGATGAACGGTAGTGCCATGAATGAATTATGCATATATCTCATGTAAATGTTTACATCCGTTGCTGCCATGATTTTAATGACTTGTTGTGTGAACTAGCTTAGTGACATGTGGTTTTAATTCAACTTCTTATTTAATGGAAACACAGCCATTGTGATTTTTTTATTAATTTATTTATTTTTTTTACATTAGCTGAATATCAAAGATTTGCACACATTTGTAACAGAAACTCAGCAACCATCAGGAACACACTGCCAATGGAGACACTCCCATCTTGGTTGGAACCCAACCGAATATTAACCAGATAGAGTGCGACTTGGCAGTGGAGGCTTTAGTTAACTCTTAGCTTTGGTGCAGGCTTGACTACTGTTTGCTTTAATTCATCTCTCAGTGGATGTGGGGCCCTCTAATTGACAGCAAAGGCACATTGCTGTGAGGTCCGGTGTGTGTTCCTCTCTGCTGCTTACTACTCACACTATTAAATTTTGCAGCCATTTGCTCTGGCTTTGAATACATCTCACTGAATGTAGGAGGAAAATATTACCAGTTAATCATGGAGTGAGGTTGTCAGCAGGGGTGGTTGCAGTTTTCATAATGGCCTAATTTCATGCAATCACAGACTAATTATCTGCATTTGTAATTGTTAGGATTTCTCTTTGTGTCTGTGCAGCAACTTTTACCACAGTTCACAATTCCAGGATTAGCTGCTGGGCCATGAGTCTAAAAAAAAAAACAGTAACAACCTCCATACTGGGAGAAGATGTACATGTGACCAGCAGAGTTGTTTTGGTACATTTCTAGTAAACGCTAAGACGAAACCTATTTGTCATAGGTTGGCTGAAGTTCTCTGCTTATAATTGTGAATTTCCAAACTTTGAGTATTTTCATTTATTTTTACACATGCGTACTTTTCTTTTTGACCTTAGGCCTGGATTAAAACCCAAACTTGACATTAAAACCAAATCCCGGAGCCAGGTGAGACGGAGCAGTTGAGGAAAGCAGTAAATGGATTGCTCTGGACCTATCAGGTGATCGGTGACTCTCCTCTCCATCTTAGTGTCTTTTTTTTTTAATTAGTCTTGAATTATTGAAGCTTAAACGGCCAGTATTTGCTTTCAGCTCTAAGGGTGATGAAACCACAGAGGGCAGAGGGCTCCACTTTACACCTTCTGGTCATCTTGAAACAAATATCTGCAGATAGTTTGGGAGTGTTGTTTAAGAAAAAAACCCTCTCTAATTATAAGCTATTAGTGTAGAGCAAAAACTCTATTCAGCAGTTCCAGCACACCTGCAGTATGCCCAACATCTTCATCACTTTCCTATTCATAACAAAGAGTTGAGTGGAAAAAGGTGCAGCTCCGTCTACTTATTTATTTTTTCGTCTGCAGAGGCTACTCGCCCGTTCTGCTCGCAGCACCTTTTCTCCTTCCTCCATCTCTCATTTGCTTCATCTCCGCCTCGCTCCCCTTTTCTCCCTCCTTCACATTCTTTCCTTTGGAGGAAAAAGAGAGAAAAAAAAGCAGGCTACGCATTAATGAGTCAATGCGGAGCAGTATTATGTTTAATTAGGTAGTTTATATAATGAGGTGTTCATTTCTAATGGAGGGACATGCTGTGAGCAGCACATCTGCAAGAATAACTCAGGCAATCAGCAGCACGAGGACCCATGGAACTGCAAATGAGACTTACTTACTCAGAAATGAATTATGTCTCAGTGCCTTTCCCAAAGCCCATTAATTAAATCCACTGGCATCAAGGTCTTTTTCTTAATTTCATGTACCATTAGCATAATAAACACAATTTGAGTTAGCACAATGTGATCAGTTTAATGGATGCTATTTATTTAGCTTTATTATTTAAAGCTCTGGTAATGGGGGAAAAGAAACATAAATATATCTCCATGGCTTTCCACCGTGAGAGAAGCTACCACAAGGGCCGCGCCATCCACGCCAGATGCTCCTTTCGGCGGCCTCCGCACGTTCGAGTGGCGTGGCTTTTGAGCTTTTGGCATATTATTAAAAGTAGGCCTCAGGGTTAGACAGGGGTGCGAGGGGAGGGGGAGGGGGGATCCTGCGTGTCACGGTCTCCTTCGCCGTGACGTTTAGCTTCCACCGCTCCTTCGGCTAACTGAGCAGAGTGGCTTCGGAGAGCTTTCCCGCGGTCAGGCAGCACTCGGTGCACCTTCATTAAAACAATACAAGGGCCCGGCTAATGCATGGCAGCGAATTTGTTCTGACCTTAAAGGAAAACCCTTGAGGTGAGATATGATTAGCGTTATTGTTGAGGACAGGTACATCATTATCTCAATGTACCTCGACCATTGCCAAGTTCCACAGCGCCCGCGCCTCCGTCCCTCTGACTCAGGCAACTGGCACACGACGTAATCTCTCCTCGGGAGCAGAAATGCACTTAATCATCTACTCAAGTTTCAGGGACTGCCCCCGAGTGCTCTCTGTCTAGCACAAGCCCCGACGACTGCTCTGCAGAAATCCACAGCGCCGGTTTCTAAGCTCCCAAATTAATTGTCTAATGGATTAGGTGCTATGGAGTGTCCTACTTTACTGTGATAGAGCCATAATTTAAATAGTGCCAGGTGAGGACAAGGAGACGTTGTATTTCTATATTTTTCTTTCTCCTTTGGATAGAATACATCTTTTATTGCCCCAAATACACCAAATCTACCCCCTCCTGCTTCTTCCCTCCAAGCCCCCCTCCCCCCCCCACAACCACTGGCATCCATTGCTTCATTAGACAGTCTAGTTCCTCGAAGAGAATTACATCCAGCAGCTTCTTGTTACTTACACTATGTAAGCGCCGTGGACTCTACAGTACGGAACAGCGAGGCAGCGGGTTTCCAAGACGACTCAACGTACGCAACGGAGGGCTTCCTTTTTAAAACGAGGACAGACTCTAAAGTAGCTTCTCATTTTGGGCAATCAGAGTGACCAGAAGTCAACGCGTTACTTTGGCATACCTCATCCTAATGGACGCAAAAACGGAGTGATTGAAGGAGAACGGCTCCATGTGTCAAGCGTTGAGTGAAAAACACATGACACCAAAACCCATTAGTGTCCTCCTGAGAGACAATGCCCAGAACTCTCCCTCCTCCCCCTCACTGCCGAGTCAGGGTGCTGTTTCTGACAAAAGACCCTCTTTCTGCTGCAGATAAAAGGCCCCATGATTAGCCCAGGGGTTGAACTGTGCTCCACGCTCACTTTTTTTTTTTTTTTTCCATGTGGTAAAGTGAGAACTTGAAGTGATGTCAAAGTGTGGTGTAATGAAAAGTGTTTTTTCTGTAATGGATCTCAGAAAGCCGGCCCAATTATCTTCTTTTTTAAAGACTTTTTTTCTCCAGTAAATGCTGATATTCAGGTATTCAGGAGTTTAGTTTGGCACTTAGTGTTACCTTAGATGATCATATTTCTATTAATCAGGCTATTTTTGAAATCAGCCTTTTGAATGTATTTGTTTTAGCCAATGCTGGAACAAAAAGTGGCTCATGTAACAAAATGAGGTCATCAGCTTGATTTCTTCATTACACTATGTAATAGTTTTTGCAAAATGTATCCTGCCCTGCTCTTATTACTATATAACCAACAACTTTGCTGCGTGACATGCCTTAAAGGACAGGTACATCATTGTATTTATCTCTTTTTACTGTGAAATTTAGTGTAGTCGATTGCCGTACTACACATTAAACGAAGTCTCCCTGCATGGGGTGCCATTTGTAAAGTTACACAAAGTTAACAACAATAATTTGGGTTATTTAGGATTATAAAAAGGGAAAAAAAGTCATATTTTTACCATCATAATTTATGAATGTCACACTTTCAAACTTTCTATTTAGCTTGAAACTGATTAGTTGGTAAACAAAATATGAAATTAGTAAACTAAGTATTGAATATTATTGTATGCAACAGGTCTCTCTTGTAAATGAGATGAGTCTCCTTTACTGAGGATTATATACATTTTATTAAGTAACTAAATATTTAATTAACAAACTAGTTTCAGCTCAGAAGCTAAATATTTGCTTAACCATTTAAATATTTAGGTCCAAAATAAATATGTAGTGACTGCTTCAGCACTGAAGATTCAGTTTCACCACCAAGAGTTTTCGTAGAAGTTCTCAAGACCCAGCTTTTATTTTGACAATTCACGAATGATTTGCTTTATCTAAATGTTCAGCTCTTTAGTTTGTAGACTAAATATTTAACTAGCACAGAGCTAAAGTAGTTGTATATACTTAACAACATAGGAAAAAGCATCGCAGAACCTAATTTATTTTCCCACTTTTATTATTTAGGTCTGTGCTAGCTAAATATTTAATTTGTAGACTAAATATTTTGCTAGTGCAGAGCTAAATGTTTAGTTTCTAAGCTAATTTCATCCTGAAGATGTTTCACTCACTTCAGGATGTTGGATGCTTGATACTAAAACTGATGTAATTCCTTACTGTCTGATTAGTTTGACTAATAATAATCTGGTCATTTGGATGCAATTGGAGAATAGTAATTTTATATATTCTTGACAACGTAGGAAAAGGCATCACAGAAACCTCATTTCTTGTCCCATTCTTCTTCAAGGCATCAGTCAGACTAAGCCAGTTTAGATCCTGTCTAAATCCCATATCTGTCTAATATCAGTTAATATCTAATATCAGATCATATCCCAGATCTGTCTAATGTCCCACTTCATGCTGCTCTGACGTGCAGCAGTGACAGCATCATGTGTTGTTGTTTCTGCCTGTTGCAATAAGAGTTTCTTTGTATTTCTTGAAACAGTATTTCAAGTGAGCATTAAAGCTAGCCCCATCTGTAATCTCTTTAAATACAGTTGCCCACACAGCGCTGCTTGAAGTCCAAGTATGTGGATGTAAATATGCTGAAAGTAACCGGATCACATTGCAAGTCTCATCTTGATTAGGTCAAAGCAGTTACATGAGTCATTAGACCCCACTCATTCTAATTGCTGGAATCACTGGTATCAGCATCAGGGTATAAAGTAACAGTCAACAAGCTGCTGTTACATGTAAGCAAGAAGTAAAGAAAAAGAGCCATTACTTGTAATTCATTAGAAGACCAACTTTCATGATATTAGGTGCATCAACAGAAAACTATATATATGTATATATATATATATAATTGCTGCTGCTGCTAGTCTGTAGGATTATTATTATTATACACACAAGAAAGTGTACAAACAAGAAACTAAACATGATCCAGCACATCAAAATTCCAACCTGAAGAGAACAGAGAAACTCGGGAAGTAAAACAACAACAACAACACAGGACTTATGGTTTCAAAATAAAACAGGACATACAATCTTCAGCAGACATTACATATTGTCAAGTGCAATCGTTAAAATCATCAGCACACATAAAATATTTTGGTCAATATTCCATTTATTATGGTTAAAAGCAACTCTAGACAGGTGGGTTTTTGGTCTGGAGATCAGTGTTTCAGTTGTTTAGCAGTTTTCTGTAAGTTTGTTCCTGAAAATAATATTACTTTTGTGAAAGGGCAGTTTTTAATACTGTGCATCCCTAAGTGACCTGAGGGGGCGCACTAGCTGTCTAAGGCTGACGTTCAGTCTTCAAGACAGGAGAAAAGGTCTGTTAGGTTAAACTGCTCCTCCTGGTTGGCCTGTAGTGCTTTTTGACACCATCTGTTAAGAGTGTTTGACACAAAAAAGGCCTGTATGTGGATCAATAATGGGGGTTATGTGCTTGTATTACCCTGGATGTTCATCTGGTCACTGAGCGGCGCCATGAGCTCATGGCTAATGACTGAAGATCGATGGTTAGAAAGTTGCCTGTGGTTTGTTGCAGTGTTATGTTTACCGTACGGTGGCTGATGGCTGCACCGCTGACACTCTTCACTCTGGGGAGAATAAACAGGCTCTGAAAATGCATTTGCTGGGTTGAGGTTTTAGTTGCTTATTAGATTTTCAACTACATGACAAATCCCCGGTTGCACTAGTAAAACTGGAGAGTCTGTCAGCGCTACCGGTACCGAAAAGGAACATTTCCAGTTTTTTATTTATTTATTTATTTATTTATTTATTTATTTATTTATTTATTGTTTACTGTAAAACGACTTTTTGAACTACCTGAAGCATGTATGATTCTGATTTGATAAAGATCTGAAGGTTGGAATTGAGCTGGTTGTATTTCAATGAACACGTCAGTCTGGGTAAAAACATCTCCAAACTTCACATTAATACTAGTTACATGTATTTGCGCTGAATATTTTTGGTAGGAATGCTGAATAACTACAGCGTTGCTTTAAACCTGTACTATAACATTATTTTTTTCAGAGCATACACTGAAAAAAGAGAATAGAGCTTCAACTAAAAAAAAGTTGAGTGAATTTGTTACATGTAATTGAATTAAGTTTGTCAAACTTTATGTACATTTGTTTAACATGACAACTTAAACTTAACATATTTACTTGAATAAACAATTTGACTACTTGTAGCAAATTATTTTTATTTTTTTAAGTTGGATCAACTGTTTTCTTTTCTCAGTATAAGGGCATTGGGTATAAAGGAAATAAAAGGAACAGTTTGTAAATGCACAGTTACTATGCCATTAATATGCTAATTATTCTGGAGTAGTTGACTACTCAGGCTGTAATGTGTTCATTGTGTTCATCAGAGATAGCCTTGGGGGAAGAAACTAATTCTGTGACAACTGACTTTTGCAAATAGCACCGACCAGAAGGTAAAAATCTAAAATTCATGTCCAGAATGTGTGGGGTCTGCAGAGATGTTAGCTGCCCTTTGGCTGACCCATAGTCCTGTACATGGTCCTGAGTGGAGGGAAGCTAGCACAGTCACCCTGTGCTAGCTTCACTTTTGTTATTATTTATTTTAATCGATTGTCTCTGTATTTAAAATACTAAAACAGTTGAAGTGTTTTTATTTGGAAAGGCTTTTACTCAGAAAGTCCTAAAAAGCAACTTGACCAAACATTACCATTCCCATGACCTCCCATTTTATTTCTCAAAAAAAAAAAAAAATTCTAGAAAAAAATTGGACATTTTTTAGTTTGAAAAGTTGAAATTTCCAATTGTCAAAACACAAATTACTTTTTTTCCCCCTAGAAAATGTCTCAGATTAACCTCAAAATTAGATTTTTTTTTCTAGAAAACTTTCAACTTTTGGAGCTCAATTTTTCTTTTTCTTTTTTCTAGAAAATTTCAGAAATTCATCCCAAAATTTTAGATTTTTTTTTTTATTTTTGCAAAAATGTGCTTGTTTTTTTAATCTACAGTTGCCTAATACATCATCATAGTTTTACTTTCAAGAAAATCCCTGAAGCCTTCACTAAAAAGCTGGATTTCCACTGAGTGCCAATTACAGTCAGATGGATTTTATTTTGGGATCCTAGTATAACTGAGTAGATTAGTATATTAGGAACTGAGTAATATGCAGGATGCACTTTTCTGACTTATTTGCAAAATTTCTGAAAAAAAATCTTCCTACCTTGTTTTTAACAGATTAACCTACAATCCAAGTAAGTGTTTAATTTAATAATTTTACATACTACCTTGTTACTGCCAGTGCTGCTGCTGTCCAGTTCATTAAGAGCCATGGGAAATTACTAGAAAGACTTGTGCATGTTGTAACAGAGTTCCATCACACTCTGTTTTTATGTTTCTTTCTTCTGACAAAAATGTACAAACAATTAACCTCCAGTAAGTGCTGAATTAATCTTTACATAGTCGGTCAAAGGGGTTTTGAGAAATGTCGTCACGATGCATTTCAGCAAACAAACAGCCGCTGCTTTTATTGCCCTCTTCCAGCCAATGACGCGTCTCTGTGAACGGGGATTGGAAACGACTGGCAGCGCCACCAAGGAGCGCTGCGGTTTCAGGCTCTGAGCCCACATTCTGACACGGACATCGCTCCGTCCATTTTTCTTTCTTTTTTTTTTTTTCCAAACGCAGACTTATTATTACCTTCCCACAATAAATTGCTCTGGAGGGCTGGGGAAATGCTGCTCCCTGTTTCTGTAACAGCAGCATCTCAGATATCATTAGGAAGGCACAGAGCAGGGGGGACAGCAGATCAATGCATTCCGCCACAAAAGCATTAGTACACTCCGTGTATGATCAGTTTACTGAACAACACCGCCTGCCCCCGCGTCCCTTACTGGAAACAATTGATGCATTGTTGCAGTGAAATGAATCCCCTCAAGTCGTAATGACAATCAGACGTCCAATTGGCACTACCTAAAATAATTGGATGTATTAAAATGAACTGAAAGAGAAGCGATATGCACGGCTCACACACAGCTCAGTTAAAATCTCGACTTAAATGAGATGATTTCTTGTGAACTGTAGTTCACAACAAGTCAATTTATACCAGCAGACTGCTTCATGCTGCTGGTCTGTTCTCAGTGCTTTGACATATGGGGTTATGAGAGTGTGTCAATGGGACTTTCAAAGAAAGAATCAGTTCTGTCCAGTCCAAACACGAACATGTTCTTCTCTAGGTGAAGTTAGCTTAGGTCACGTTCACACAGCAGGCGAATGTGACCCAAGTAGAATTTTTGGCCCAAATGTGACCTGCAGCCGACTTCGTCACAGCAGTTTGAACGACCAATTCCAAATTTTATGCCCCCCCCCCCCACACCCCTCTCAAAAAAAAATCCAATTTGAGTCACTTCCGTATGTGGAACAAAATCGGATCTGAATCAGATTCTTTGTGAAGCGTCTGTGATGTGAACGGTCATACTGTATTTAATTCGAATTTTACATCATATATGTGAGACAAAGGGTTGCACAGTGGCGCAGTTGGTAAAACTGTTGCCTTGCAGCAACAAGATCCTGGGTTCAATTCCCAGCCTGGGATCTTTCTGCATGGAGATTGTTCTTCCTCCCACAGTCCACAAAACTTAATTCTCCCTAGGTGTGAGTGTGTGTGCGCATGGTTGTTTGTCTGTGTTGCCCTGGCGACCTGTCCAGGGTGTACCCCGTCTCTCGCCTGAAACGTTCGCTGGATATAGGGACCAGCACCCCCCCTTAAAATTTATCCATAGTTGACAGTGTCTGTTACTAAACAAAGTTCTGCTTTGTGTCTTCTTCGTTGTTCTTCTGATTTTGCAGGTCGCTTTGGGATTGTAAACCGTTCACACAGAAGTCTGT
This sequence comes from Poecilia mexicana, assembly GCF_051168715.1. Classification (NCBI taxonomy): domain Eukaryota; kingdom Metazoa; phylum Chordata; class Actinopteri; order Cyprinodontiformes; family Poeciliidae; genus Poecilia; species Poecilia mexicana. The sequence continues at coordinate 26,133,577 of NW_028263373.1, forward strand.
CTGCGGTCGCATCATTCAGTAGTATGAACAACTACACAGACATTGACCTGCAAAACCTCATCTGATCACAACCAGTAGGTTTGGTACCCATTATTTAATCAGCAAGCACCTTTGAATGCCGAAGAGAACTGGGTCCACTTGTTAATCTGTGAAAGAGAAGCGATATGTAAGGCTCACACAAAGCTCAGCTAAAATCTCGACTTAAATGAGATGGTTTCATTTAAGTCGACACTTGAAGTTTTTTGATAGTTAATAAAGCTGCTCATAATCAGTCTGTCTGCAAGAAAGTCCCAGTTTTCCAATTTGACGGAACATTTGTCTGACAAAACAAATGTATATATAAAAAATAGAACAACCTGCATGTTTCAGATATGAGGTGTTGGTCTTTATGTGTCAATATGGTTTATTTAACAATGCTTACAATGAATACTTAAACAGGTGAGATGCAAAACAAATGCTACTATACTGAGAGGAATTTAATACAGTATTATGACAAAGAAAGGAAAGCTTAGTAATTTTCATCATAGATCCACCTTAACTATGACAGACCCTAAAAAAATCAAGAAAATCAAATTTAAAATGATAAATTTTCATTGTACAGGTTGTCTGCACTGTAATGAGGAGGAGATTGATATATCACCAAATGGTCAGCCACAGCCTCCTTCCCTCAGAGTATTGAAGATTAGTCATGGCACTTTCTCCACTTTCGATACCGATACAGATATCTGAGGTTTAGTATCGACGGATACCGATCCGATACAGAAACTTTGCTCCACTGACTTAAAATTATTTATTTTTTAAAGCACAGGTATAAGTGTACTGAATTACAAATTAATTTGATAACTCTGCACCAGCACAGCACACTTAGATATCTTCACAAGCTTCGTCAAACATGTAAAAACATCACAACTTTTAATTGTTCAGTCAGTTCAATTAGCAGTAGAACAGCCAAAGTAAAATAAATAATAAAGAAACTGAAACAAAAGGTTGACTATGTTGGTCAACCATGTAAAAAAATAAACGGCAACAAATCATTGAAATGGTTCAGAAAGTGCAGCTAGCAATTGAAATATAATGTAAAATAAATGATGAAGCGTGACTTTGCTCATAACACGACACATAGAATCAGACTGAATAGATCAGGCATCTTGCCATCGATACCCAATCTAGAACTTTTTCCAATGCAGATATTAATATCAGATTGGAGTATTTCTAGTTCTTCACAAGTTACTATATACAGACTTACTTCTTATATTTTATTGGGGTTCAAAATGAACAGTTGCTTTGCTGTACTACCTGTGTTCGCCAGGCAGACGTTTCCTGGTACCGCCTGTAAACTGCTCCAAGAACTATCCTGAAACTCCCAAACACTTAAAGCTGAAAGTCACATCTTCTGCAGAGGACTATAAATATTTCAGAGAGGCCATGTCAGTTAAGTGACACTGTCACAAGGAGAGAAGCTTGCAGTCTGAATTAAAGCTGCACTCTGTACAAATGCTGCGGCTGCATTAGATTAGCCACAAGCTGTAATCTGTCACTTAGCTGCAGCATGGCTCGCTGTTTAAACTGATGTAAACTGCCGCTGTCTGGCCACAGAGTTGGGGAGTGTAATGGGGATTCATTGATCCACTGGTCTTTAGCTGATTGAGTTAGATAATTAAAAAGCCTCTTGTATCAGTTCCATTAAGGATTGTTTGTGTTGCTCTTGTTGTTTTGTTTTGGGGTTGGTTGTTTTTTTTGTCTTCATGCTGTTTGTTCCTGAACAGCAATGCTCCAGCGTTTGGGCCCAATTACCTTTTCCTCTGTTATTTCTTCAGTTTTATCACCTTTCAGCGTAAAGTTGCAATATGTAATTTATTGAAAAAGTGCTATTTACATATTTTTTTGAAATTGTCATTATGCTGTGATAAGACAGATATATTGACAAAATTGAGCTCCGCTGCCTTCTCCCAGTGCTAGCTTCAGAAATAAATACTCAGTCAGAAACAACCTATCAGAGCCAGGAGGAGGGGCTTAGCGCTGTCAATCACTCTTGTGCTCACCCCCTCCGGCTTGCTTTTAGTAAAGCTACAGATGGTTCATCACAACATAGCCTACCACTAATGCTAACGGTAGTTAGCATAACCACTGATGACAATAGATTAACGGTTTTCCTGAAACAGTACACTGTTTTCCCACCATTAGCAGATTGAGCAGCGTAGAGAAGGTTGATTGGAAGCGCTAAGACCCACCTCCTGGCTCTGATTGGTTGTTTTTGACCATGAGTGGTGCAATTTTCTGCAATACTGGGAGGAGGTGGAGAAAAATATGTCTACAAAACAGATTTTCATAAAGGCTACATACTGCAGCTTTAAATACCTGTTCCCCTAAAAGGTCAAACCCAGAATTCAGGCAGTCGGGGAAGTGAGGGAGAACAGAAACCAGCATGAGAAACAGAATAAGAAGAAGGCGGTCCTGGATGAAAGCGGAGCGACTGAGCCATCCTGAAGCGTGGCGGCCTCGCTCCGCCTTGTATCCCCTCCAACAGGCCAACTGTCCTCTGCTGTCACCGGAAGCCGCGCCAGGCCTCCTCGGCGACGGCCCCGGCGTCTGCAGCTCTGCTGAAAATAACCACGCTGAGCTCATTAGCAGATTAGGTGTTGCAATGAATCTGTGCGGTTAAAAGCGCCGCGGCCCGATATTGTTCCTCCAGGACGGCAATTACAGCTGATTGACGTGTTGGCACATGGAAGACGGAGGAGGAGGAGGAGGAGCCGGCATGAAGGGCAAAATAATCTTCCGAGCATCACATGTGGCGTGTTAACAGCAGTGTCCGTATCGCTGGCGTCAGATGAGAGGCTGCTGTTGATTAAATCAGGCTCTGTATCGAAGTGACTTCTTGATTCCGTTGTTTTCGGTTTTACTAGTTACCGATTCTCTTCTTCCTCCATCTACCGAATTTGAAAGGAAGGACGTACTCGTCGTCATCCCAACCAGCTGCTGCCCTTTCTTTAGCTATAATCCCTTCATGGTTGCAAATCAAATAAGAGTTCCCCCTTTTTAAACGGATTTAATGTGCGATTCCACAAGACAGCCCTCCACTCGTTTGTTTAAAAGAGAATCACTTGGTGCTGCTGGCGACTGAGACTGTCCCCTTCTCTCTCAGATCTTGCTGCTCGGGCCTCAGATTCTTCAATCTGCGAATTTCAAACTAAATATTTAACTGGGGTTCGCAGCATGAGTTCGATCCCTGCTGCACTGAGAGAATATTTGATTCCTTAATGAAAGCAACAAGATGAGTCTGAGCAGCTTCTGATCACAGTTTGTTTTAAACATGGTCTGGAGCAGAAGTTAGAGGGACATTTTCAGACATGCGGGCTGTCAGGAACTTTTTCAATCGTGCCTTTTTTTTTTTTGGACTTGGAATGTTGTGTGCAAAAAAATAAAAAATCACAACCTACACCATCTCTAATGCCACTATCAGATCTTCAAGAGCTCAACACTAATTTAGAATTTTCTGTCACACCTGAATGACTTTCAGTCCTCATAGCACAGACTGAGGGCTGGGTGTTCTACTGTTGGAGCTTCAGGAACATGAAATGAGAGCTGCACCATCCAAACTTTTGCAGATTTCACCAACTCAAATCTAAAGACTTTTAAGACCTCTTTAAGACCATTCTGAATGGAATTTAAGACCTATATCATCACAGAGAAGAACAAACTTCACCTAGCCAAGTGTTTGTAAATTTGCACTTACCCTTAACAGGTGCAAAATGCTAGCCAGCTAACTAGCGGGGCTGTGTAACCGGTGAGTTGCTGGTAGCCTCAACTCGTGAGGAAAAACAGAATTTACAAGATAAAATTTAATGCTGGTTATTAAAATAGAGCTTACTTTTTAAATGAATTTAAAACATTTAAGATCCTAATTTTAGAGATGCTAATTTAAGAGTTTTAAAGGATGATTTTCATCTCTACAGTTGGCGATCTTGCTTTCTGAATCATTTATAAACATTTATAACAGGCTATGTTAATCACAACGTTACTTGGTGTTGTGGTTAGTGCAACACAAAAGATTTAAACGTACTTTGAATGTAAAATGAATTTAAGACATTTTAAGGCCTTCATTTTAGAATCATGAAATTAAGACTTCTTAAGGATGATTATCTTGACAAGTGGTGGGTTTTCTTTCCAATCACGTACATAAACAATAAGAGATTGCGCTCACCACAACACTTTAGATTGAAAGTAGCTACGACAGGAGGAAGACTTAAAGGTTTCTAGTTTTAGGCTTTGTCCATACCAACGGAGAATGTCACTTTAAAAAAATTTTTTTTTTTAAAGATTTTTAATAATTTATGCCTCACGTTCACACAGACGTCTTAGCGGAGATTAAACTTTTTTCCCTTAAATGGTTTCCAGAGTTAAAACTGTACCCTAGTGTATTCATATGACAGCAAAAACGACTCTTTTGTGAAAACTAAATACATTAGTGTTTGTGTGAAAACACTAATGTATTAACCCAACCTCTAACCTGATCTATAACCCCTGTAACAGTTGTTTTTTGTGTTCACTGCTAACCTCATGTGGAGGCTTTATGCTTTATACAAGGAACTAAACGACACACACATCCAGAACTGAGACAACTGAACCGTTACCCGTATCATCCACAGTTTGGACAGACATGAATGTCTATTCTACCATAGAAATAACTGGGAACCTTTGAGTCTTACACCAATAGGAGCAAAGATTGACTCCAGCTCCTTTAACAGCAAACATCTTAAAGTGATGATGAATAAAATCAACAACTCTTCAGCTGTATGTGGAATCTGCTGTGAAGCACTCTGCATAGTAGTGACAGAAAAAAGGTTGAACAAATTACCGCAGATCATAAAAGTCCTAATTTCTGAAAAAAAAAAAAAAAAAAAAAATCCCAGTTTGAGATGAATAATCATTAGTGATTGAGCGGTTCTCATTGATGGATATGTACTCTCCTAGATATGTTTGAAATGATGCGACTTTACCCAGAAGGCAGGACTGTAGCAATTAAAACTGTTTTTTTAATTATTATTATTATTATTATTATTTCTGCTACAACTAACTCTAGAGCCATGTTGATATCGTCTTTCGGAGCCTGTGATTATCTTTTTTTATTTGTACATTTTTATTTAATTTTGTGTCCAGTCAAACTGGGCCATCTAGACTCCATTAATGGCCGTAACTTAAAAATTCCACTTGGATTCAGCGCAGACGGGCATAAATGAATAAATTCAAAAGTTCCCTTTGCGACACAGAGACAGCCAGTCTGAACAAGTTTGTCTTCAAGCGGAACATGTTCAGATACAAATATGTGAAACCATGCATATTTACAACAGTTGGACTTCAACCTATTGAAGTCTGTTTTTTTTTTGTTTTTTTTAAACCAATTTCTTGTCAACACGTTATTCTTTTCATAGCAATTGGACCCAGCTTTGAACACAGCTCTCAATATTTGCTATTGTTTGTATGAATAGCGCACTAAAGATTTATTCTCTTGCTTTCGTGAGGCTTTTTCTTTCAACACAATAGCAGATTAACTCCAGTAATTTGCTGCTGGAGAACACCAATAGAAAACTTGAGCAGAAGCAGAAAGACCACAGCAGGACGTGTGGCTTGGAACAAATATTGTTGAGCAGTTCGCATGTTTTCTAACGATATTAAATTGTTTTCTTGCTGCACATTGCTATGTGCACTAGTAACTCATGTAAATTTAGCCAAAACAAATGGAAACCTCTAGTTTTGTTCAGATGTTTACATAAACTCGTCTTTGACGTGTATGTCATGTCAGTTATGAGGATCTTTTTTTTTTTTTTTTTACTGTTCTTGTATTGGAAAACATTGTAAATATTATCATATCCACAGAAGGTCCAAGATTTCACAAACTGGATCAAATATTTACATACACCTCCCAACATACTTGGATAAATGTCACCTTTCAAAAACATCCTATGGCGAATTTTCACTGACATATTGACATTTTGTTCCTTCCCACCCATAAAAACATCTAAAAAACATTTTGTACAGATGTAATTAAATCATAAGTTCAAGATTGTTCATGATATGTTGTTAGAGAATTGTTCACGCAAGAAAATCAAGTAATAAAAATGAGCTCAAACTTTTCTGATTACAAAAAGTGCAGCATTCTGGCCTTGTTGAAGGCGGTGGTTCTCTGCAAAGGGATAATTAACCAAATTTAGTCAAAAGTGTATATTTCTGAGTCTCTGTTATTTTGACTTTGCAGATGTAAGAAAATTCAAAATAAGCCATTTAATTATTCAGACTCAAATTAATCTTGAAAAAAATGCATGACATTCAGTGGGATGATGAGTGTATGTAAGCATCTTTCATGAACTTTACTAAAGAGCAGGAAAGCTTGGGTGGGGGAACGTTCCCACAGACTGGTTAGATATGATAACAATCCAAAGTCAATTAATCAAAAGTACATAAAAACAAAACTTCCCTGGAGGACATATGGTATCAGATCAGATGTGATGTGGTGGATGTGTTTCAAATGCAAGACAACCTGACAATAAGAAGAGCATAATTGATCTGATAGAAAACATGGCACACCGTGGAAAGCACATCATCTGTGCGCGATAGCGTGACGTGTTTGCCGTGGAAAACTTTCAGTCCAGCTGCTGGAAACAGCTGCTCGGTGGGAGCAGATGTCCACAAACGCAGTTGCATCAACTTTCTCTGTCCAGAAAAGTATTGGATTCTTACAGTCACTGCAGATATGTAGGATGTGGAGAAGTTCTGCTGATGCTAAAGCTGCTCTCGATTATTAACCTCACCAGCTTAGCATCGGGTCGGTAAACAGAACAATCAGCACCCAGTAGCTCAACTGGGCTCTGATTGGCTATTCTCTGATGGATCATGGGTAATCACAGGAAAGTACAAACGTTTGGAGCGACCCACATGCTTTGTTCCATCAAGATAACTACTGAAGGGACTTACTAGGGAACCAAATCATCAAGATCTGTTCATTTAAAAAACAAAGTTCAAATTATCAATTTTGAGCAAATTTTATCCGTAATAGTTTTTAAATTTTTTTGTGGGTAAAGTAAAAAAAAAAAAGTTGAATAATCCATATTAAGTAAATAACCACAATATGTTCACATACACACAAACGTGTTTTGTGTGTGTGTGTTGTGCATTACCATTTTTAGTGCTATTTGTAACGGAAACAAAATGAAAGGAAAATGTAAAAAACAGTTGATAAAAAAGTGGACTTGTTGCTTTGGCAGAAATAAAAATCACCTTCTCCACAATTAATTGTAATAATGATAAACAATACTTGGCTATAAACATTAAACTGAAGCGCAACAAGCAAGAAGAAACAAAGGAAGCGCTGGTTTAGTAGTCAGCTAGTGCAGCCATGACTCTTGATGGAAACAAACAGTGAGCAATGAGAGTTCATTCTGTGCAGCCCTTTCTCATATTTTATTTATTCACCGATTAAATAAATACATTTGTTTATTAAATAGAACAATAATAACTACTGCAGAGTGTGCAGAGCACTGTCAGCGAGCAAAGTTGCTGTCACTTACCGACTCAAGTCCGATCACTCAGGGTAGAGGTGGCCAAAAGAATCGGATCGTTTGTGAACATCACATCAGAACCGATAAGCTCTCATCATCTCCTCTCTGCTCGGACTTTTCCCTGAATGGACATTTCGGTGTCGTCAGTAAACCTTCCTAGCCATCACATTGTGTTATTATGACTCCTAAGTGTCTAAGGACAGACTACAGAACTAATGTCTTGGATCGCTGCTGAGACATGTCACAAAAAGCTTGAGTTTAAGCTTGGGAACTATTTTAAATTCCAAAACAATGTCTTGAAGGCAAAATAAAAGGGGATCCAGATTTTTGTACTATTTTTCTTAATTTGAAAACTATTGGAGATGGCAAAAAAAATTAAGTTATTAGGCCAGATGATACTTAAATTGTAGTTTACTTGAAACATAATAAATTGACATTTTGGGTGTTTTTGAGTGAATTTGTTGAGTGTGTAGCATGTTTATTTTCTCTGAAGCATAAGCCTGGACATAATACTGGTTGTTTTCCCGCAATCCTCCCTGACCTATCAGCATGGAATTGTTTTGGACTTACAGATTAAGGCTGACAATGTCACAACACATTTTTCTTTTAAAGGTCATAACTTGACCCCCTGTTGTCAAAGAGTACAAAGGATTCCTCTGGACTTTTTTAGTACAGAAAAAGTAACATTTTCATCTGCTTTTGCCTTATAATTTTTTTTTACCTAGATATATTTTTAAAAATGATCTGAGGTTATTGTTTATTGTTTCTAAAGTACCAAGAGTCCAGTTACTAATGAAGCAAGGCAGATTCTGAGCTCCCATCTGTTTTCTTGTCCTTCACATTGTTTTAAAGTGACCTGCAGATGATTATCTCTCTGTGTTGTAAATCCTTCAGGATCTTTGACTTTCTCAAAAAGTGTTCTTCTGATATCATATCTTCCACTTTTACAACACAGTAAATAGGGAAATATTATCCTAACAAACTTGAAGCTCAGCCACAACTAATAAAAGGAATTCTATTTGTAAAAGGATTTGTTTGGCTTGTCTTGATATATTTTTGGCTTCTTGGTCAAATACAGAGATTTGTTCAGCCAGTGGACTGCAGCATGTGAAGGCAGATGGTTTCCTATCCTGAACCTGATTCTGGTTGTGGTTTTCTTCCTGTTAAACTTGAATTGTTCCTCTCAAATGTCACCTTGTGCTTGCTGAAAATTTAGTGCAATGAAACTCGACACATTCAATATATATATATATATATATATATATATATATATATATATATATATATATATAGTTAGCCTTTTATGCTTATAAAAGCATTGTGGAAGATGAGAAAATGACCTACATGGAGTATGTTTACAGCCCTATTTCTCAGTAAAAATTAGAACCCGTAACTTCCACCATATGAACCCAGGAAGGGAATGGCTAAATAATAAAAGAATTACACGACTTCTTACTCTGGTAAAAACCAGCCCCATGTTCTGTGCTTTGGTTTATGTAGAGGGTTTGGCTGTTCAGAAACAGTTGTTTTCTGGAGGCATGGACTTTGTCGAAAGTCTTCACTTTTACCCAATTGCTAACATTTGCCTCACATATGTGACAGGCCTTGAAGCTTACTGGGAATTGCCTCCGCTATAAACAATCATCCTCCACTGCGAGAAGAGATGTAGAGCCAAACGGGATGGCTGCTGTTTCCATTACAAATGTCTGCAAAACTTTGTCTAAATCCGCTAATATGGAAAAACACAATTTTGCTATTGCAGTGTTTCCATTAATTAAGAAACGCAATTAAAATTAAACTTGAGTAAATTTGTTCACACAGTAAGTCATTAAAAAGCATCACTGTCCAAATACTTCCTGTCGTCTTCCTCTTCACGGTTTGCAGTGGCAACATCTGATTCTTGATTATCTGACTCATCTGATGTGAAAAAAGTGTTTCTATTGCAGCTTTGCTAAATAAACCAATTTCAAAAACCCCACCTCATCCTACCACCAAAACATTTGATCAAAAAATGAGTTTTTTTTTTTTATCTCAAATTTATTTTCAAAATGTCAAATTGCACAATTATACGGTCAGTGGAAACGCAGCTGATGTTCTCATTAGCTGCGAAAGCATGGCCAACTTGGTGAACTGCTTTGTTCACTTCTTTCGCTGCCATTGCTAAAACTACAGGCAGACTACAATTCAAAAATATTTCAGAAAATCAACGTCATCATTCACAACTTCTTCTATTTGCTTATTGTCCAATTGGAAATTCTACCAAAGAAATCCACTTTGGCAGGAAAAAGCCCAGACAGAACAACAAAGAGAGGTTAGAATCGAGGAACTGATGGTGTTACAAATCGGTCACCCATACCGTTTGTATGGGTACGGTTTGTAAGTTACAAATAACTTACAAACCGGTTTGTAAGTTATTTGACTTCCCAGGAGTTGACAGGCCTACAACAGGTAACAGAGGGCATCACCAAAGAAGAATTAGGGTTACAGGAACTTATCAGAGTATGTGGCAGTCAGTCAGAGCTGGGCCTGAAGGTCAAAGATGGATAGGACAACATTTCCAGTAGTTGATGGAGTTTGATAGAGATGGGAAACTGTCTTCACAACACGGTGCAGGATGATGTGTGTGGACGCCCTTTTGCTCCCATATATTTCCACACCATCCTCCCCCTTTCTCACCCCGCCTCTGGCATCTGTCTGCCCAGCAGTGCCATCATGGTGACAGTACAGCCATTTTTTTTTTCTTTTGGCAGTCTCACATGTTTTTTTTCAGGGCCATTAGAATATGATGTACACCAGAACGCAAGTGTGCAGACTGCACACAAAATTCGCTGAAAACCTGACAAAATCCCATCAAATTTGAATAAAATCAGGTTACATTATGCGTTTACTTCATTATGATAAATACGCTCTCACTTGGCTATGTTAAAAGCTCGGGCCTGACATGCAGAATAGCTGTTATCCACTCTGTGCTAAATCGTATTTCTGGGACTTTTATTGATGTAGATTTTGCATGGCATCCACTTTAGAACCGCTTAGGTTTGAACGCGGCTCGGCCCCCTCTGCCTTTATCATTTGATAAATGTTCATCCCCTGAGTGCACGTCAAGTCCTCTTACAAGAATTCCACGGCTTTTACCAAAAGCCATCGCACCAGGAAGTAATCTAATAATGAATCCAACAACAGTTTACACACTGCCTGGCTCCGTGGCCGTAATATAAACAATGAAAGTGCGAGCATCAAGAGCTCCGTTAATGGAGTACCAGAGCAAACACTTTCATTTAATCACAGGCTTTTCTTTCAAAGCAAACTGGCCAAGCAGCAGAGGATGAGAGGCTAATGACCCATGAGCAATAAGCAAGTGTTACACCAAATGTACTCTTGCATGGAGAAGAAAGAGAGAGGGAAAAAAAAGCTTTTTACAGAATAGCCCTATCAATATTTTAAAGCAGAGCCTCCATGGCTTCCCTCTCTAACTGGATTAGCAGTGTGATGTGTTCTGACAGTATGTTGTTAGTGATACTCCATTTGCTTTGTCTATCATCTGATTTTCCCTCGGTAATCCACAGAGCACCGTTATATTTCATAATTTGTTTTGCTATCAGGGTTGATTTGTAAATGTGCACATTCTAATTAGCCATAGCTACTGTTTCTAATTTGTTAAATATTAAATGATTCCAGCGGTGCAGTCTTTCTTCACATCCCCCCTAGATGAAAGTTTACGATATGCAAATCCAAAGTGCCTTTTAGATGTCAGCAGGTTTTTTAAAATGTCCCATTTTGCGCATGAAGCCACTTTCCCTGTGTTTGTTTGTCTGTCCCTTGATCCGTTTTAAGTTGATATTTATTCATCTCTGATCGCCACTTCTGTTTGGGTTTTCAGCTCGCGTCGCGAACTCCATCAGGCACAAGTACTGCTGCTTTCTTTAACGTCATTAGTGTGCGTTTAATAAGCTGCGTTAGTTGTCTATACGGAATGAGTTCTGGGATACTGGTTAGAGTGAACTTTTACTCTGTCCTTGTTTGTTTTTGCAACTAATGGATCAGGAACTCACAAAGGCTGATTTACTCTGAGAATTCATTTCTCAACTCGGATGTCTCAAGCTGCAGTTTGGAGCGATGCTAAAATGTTTAGTTAAACTGTTTGTACTAAAGTTGCACCTCAGTGATTTAGAATATATGTAGACATGTCTGGAATTCAATAGAAGAACCTAAACTTGTACATTGGATACATTTATTACACACAGTCATATATTTCAAATGCTTATTTCCACTAATTTTAGTGATTATGGCTGGCAGTTAATAGCTACCAAAACTATTAACTTTACAAGATTTTGATATTACATTAAAAAATTATGTTTAATAAAAAAAGTCATATTATACACCTTACAATCATTCAAGGATGGCTTCCTTAACATTCGTCCACCAATCAGTCACTGACGCTCTCGAGGATGTCCCACTCAGTGCTAATGAAGCTAACTGCTCACAGGTAAACTTTGCTAGGTAAAAAGTTAGTTGCACTAACCCTAAAGCAATACACTAACAGTAATTAGCAGATGCTAATGCCAAATCTCCAGCTTCACTTGAAATTATACCTGTCCTTGAAAGACAACAACTATCGAGCACCAATTTAACTTTGGCATGAACATGTACGTTCTATAAAGCCTGTAGCTGTTTATGTTTATATCTTGTCCTTTTCTGTCTATGTTTTATTATGTTCCTGTATCTTAAAACGAGCCCCTATTTAAGCCTGAAGTTTTTGTCTCCAATAGTGAGACTTGCTCTGTTCTTTGGTAAACAGGATCCTGACCTGATTCCTGCAGCAACGTTGCAAACCTGGATCACCTGGTTGGCCTTCTGTTCACTCCGTTTGCTTCTTCGTGACTCCTTTCCAGTTCCACTCCATCAGTTTTATGCGATTTGAAATGTTTTTTTAATGCCACTAGTATTCAAGGACCAGACATTTATTGAATGCCCACTTATCCCAAGTGAACTTCACACTAATTAAGTTTTAAGAAACGCATCCATCAAGCCGTTGAGGCAGTTAATTTACTGCCGGAGTGTGAATCTCACGCTTGCATCCCATTGTGTGGTGAAAGAGTGTAAAACGCCATATTCCTACTGACCATCATTATCGGAGCTGTAAAAATGCATTGATTAAGCAGACATTAAAATAGTGCAGCAACAATATTCTGCTAATTTGAGCCACTGGGAATAAAAATCTTTTTGTCTGCGTTCATTTGAAATTCATAGAGTAACTTTCTCTCTCTCTCTGTTTCCCAACAACATGGCATGTACTTTAAATACTGCCACAGTAGTTAGCATCCGAGCCAAAATTTCACAAGTCATTACCACATTTTCTGCCATTCCTAACTACAACACCTCCCCCCCACCCCGCGTTTTTTTTTTTTTTTTTTTTTTTGAGCTCCTGCTGCCTCTGTTCTGGCTTCCCCTTTGCATAATAAACCTCCACCCAATTTGTCATGAAATCCCTCATTTGCTGGATACTCAGAAAGGCAGATTATGCTTATTTTTCATTTGGACAGTGGGAGATGGAGCCAGGTGTTTGGCAGCAGCAGTGTGTTCAGGTGTAACTGTGTTGGTGACGGGACATGACGAGCAGCTGCAGATGAAGGATGAGGCGTGGAGGATTTTTGGGAAGAGGGGCGCCCCACGACCTGCTCCCTTAAGAATACCCCTCCTGCCCCCCCCAATCCCGTCAAATGGAGAGTATGGCAAAACTTTGTTTTGAATCTCATCTTGCTGGAATCAGCTTCTTTTTCTTAATTAGTCCGTTAAAGCCATATTGGAAATCCAGCTGTAAATCTGGGAGACTATAAAGAGGTGATTCTGCTTTGCTCAACAAGATTAATTCATGGCTCCTCACACACAGGGGCGGTCTGATCTGTAACAAGTTCATTAATTTATCTGGGTTTTGGTTTTAGCCATATTAAAGAGAGAGAGAGAGACGGAGAGAAAAAAAAACTGTTGCTTTTAGACACATGCTCTGCTGGACGGAGAAGTTTTAAATGTTGCATAAAACATCACATAACAGGTTAAGAGCAAGAAAAGTTAAGCAAGAACTCCCCACCCAGAAAATGTGCCATAGAACTTTTCCCTGGTTGTGAGACTTGACACTCTAGGTTTGGAAAAGGGAGTGGAACAGTGGGATTTGGCAGACAAGATCATGTGTCCACTTAATGTTTTATTAATTGAGAGGGAGATCAGGCATGGATTTCATCTCCTCTTTTCCCACCATCACTCAGTCAGCACAATTAAATCCACTGGCATGCAAATGAAATGGCTCCAGTCATCTTGTTACGGCTCACTGTACCAATGAAAAAACTCATGGTTCCTGCTGTGAATCTGGACATAATGTTGATACTTTGAGAGCAGGTTGCTATCATAGTGTACCTCATAAGGAGGTAACATCCCCTTGATGGCAACTCAAGAAACGCACATTTAGGTCTAAGGCTATGACTCTCAAACTGTGGCATGTGTACCACTGATGGTGTCTTTAGTGGTGTTCAGAAAAACGTCTTGGCACAATTACTTACATAAATACAGTTACCTCTCATGTAGACCTAATAAGCATCAACAACCGAGAAGACAAGTTGTTCAAGTACATTGCCCTCATCTTTGCAAACCTTCTAAAGATGCAATGATCAATTAAAAAATGGAGAGAACCTGAGAGCTGTGTACTATTTTGCTCATAGTAATTTAACCCTGTCACAGTTTTGTAGTTGTATCTGTTTCATTGGATTGGGTAATGGATAAATATGTTGAGATTTCTAACATTTCAGAGACAATTCATTTGTTCAAACCAGCCAGGAAGACATTTAATACCAATTTTGACCACAAAAGATTTACATTTTCTATTGCCTGTTGATAAGATTAATAAGTTCTACCTCCAGTAGGTCACTCATAGTAGTTTTATGGTTCGTCTTCCCTGTCAAAATACTTAAACATGAGCATTGAACGGCCCCAGGAGCTCCACCGAATCCCAAGATGTCACCCTTTTAAAAACACCATCCAGAGATTCCAGGAAAGCTCGGTAATCAGAACTGCTGTGTGGTGCGTAAGAACAGAAAAGTCAGAACTTTAGCTTTCCGGCCATTGCAAAGAGGTGAGAATAGCTAGCCAGAATTGTCAGCTGGAACAGGCATAACCCAAAAAACTAGTAGGTTTAATTGCAGCTAAAGGTGTTATCACTGTACTTTGGGAAGGATCCCACAAGCTTACAGTACTTGCTTGGATCTGCAGTGCAGCCACTTGCATACAGCCAGATCAGTCGAAAGTAAATGTAGATCATTGCGGTATAGTGGTGAAGTTCAGCAGCATTTTCTCTGAGCGCTAAATGCGTTACATATTTTAATTAAGGAAACTGATTTAGAGAGGGTAAACCAAACATTAGCGGCTCAGCTGTGACGTGTCAATATACACAACTCTTTTTACCCAGCTGTCCCGTTAAAGCCGAGCCATTTTGAGCGTCTCCGTGTTTTCTGTCATGTTTGATAACCAAATCCCCCGGTTTGACTTTTCCCAGCAAGTTAATTTGTGGCACCACTGCAGCCGCTGCTGCGAGCCAGCTCCTCTTAGCTCGCAGGCTCCCTTTCACATAAGCCACTGAATTGAAATATCCTCGACTTGAAATATTGACTTTAATATCTCATTTGAAAAATTCATGTAACCTTTTGATGTTAAATCCATACTCAATTCTGCGGCATGTTATAGGAATATGCAGAAGGGGGGGATAGAAGGCATTATTATGTTTTCTCTGGGAGAGAAATTACATTTTATGGTTGTAACACCAACCTCCCCTGTGTTCCCTTTAGTCCACGAGGGGAAAAAAAAGATGGGGCCATTAAGGCAAAATGAAAAGAGCTATTGATTGGGCTCTTATGCCTGTTCTATTTGCCTCATTTCCTAAATGCATGATAATAAGAGCTCAGCCACTGAAACTAACAATACTCCTTAATGAATCGAACTCTGAAGAATTAGCCCAAGTTTGCATAATGGTTCACAGATGTTTCCATCAATGGATGATATGCATTTGGTTTGTTGTTTTGTGGATTCATGTTCCTTTTTACCAAATGCACCATCATCTTCTTATAACATTATAATGCAATCAAGGCATTATTTGATGCTTTCTGCTTGGGAAAAAAAAAAGTATCGCTTGTCATCAGAGATGTCTGGGGTGAGTTTTCTTTCAAAGGCTATCATATTAGAATAACGCTACCGTTGATGGATTGAAGCTATTAATCGGCAAATAGGGCACGATAACTTATAACAAGTGAAGAAAAACATGCTTTTAGCTAATGGAGCCGCTCTTTTCATAGAGAAATAGCCATGAGAGCATTACCAAGAGGAAGGGTGGGAAATGAAAAGACAGGCCATTGTCACATCCACAGTTTACTGACATAGTGTATTCTGAACACACACATGCTGCACTGAATGTACAAACCATATTTCTATGGTTCCGACTCATTTTCCATTCCAAGAGTCCATATTTTTTCACACAGTTTTATAATATTCTGGACATTTGATTAAAATAAATGTTTACCATGTACAGTAGCTCTTGTACAGTAAGTCCCAATCCACTCTTGCCTTGCAGAAGTTCTGAAAAATTTCCTAGATTGTGAGGACATCTCTTGCCTCAAAATTTCTGTCAGATTGCGTTCTGGACTCTAGTTCGACCACTTTTACTCTTTCATTTTCCCTTCACTGGCTGCGATTCCATTGACCATAAAATAATTTTGTTTAATGGAAACATGCCAGCTTCAAAAAACCTCAATTGTTTTGAGAAAAGGTTTTGGCGATAGGATGAGGTAGTCTTTTTTGGCCGTATTGAAGCTGGTTTATTTAGTAAAACTGCAATGGAAACATTTTTTTCTCATCACAAGTCACATAGTCAACAACCGGATGTTGCCACTGCAAACCAAGAAGAAAACCACAGGAAATAGTTGAGGACTGACATTGCGACATGCCTTTTATGACATTGTGTGAACAAATTATTCATGTGATTTTAATTGCGTTTCTCATTTAGTGGAAACACCGCAATTGCGATTTTTTTTTTCTTATTTTCACATTAGCAAAATATTGACAAGTTTCCGCACATTTGTAATGGAAGCGTGGCGACTGAGTCATTTCTTGTTGATCTAAATAAGGGCCTGCAGTCACCGTGAAATTGAAAAATGAAATACATTTTCATCTTCCCTTTTTATATAAGCTACCTAAAGGTTTTATTGATGGAACAGAATGGCTTTTGGAACTATACAAGACTTCCTCCACTTTCAAAAGAAGCTCAATTTCAACCAGAAAATTCTTTTTTTGTTAAAACACCCCCAGAGCATGATGTTTGGTGGTGTTCTCATAATTTTCTGTTGTTTTTATGTCAAACATACCAGTTGGATTCATTTGATAAATCTTTTCTTGCCGCAACTGATGGATACTTCTGCTTATCTAACCATCAATTCAGGACCACAACACACTATCCAGTCTGCTAGCAAAGTCACCTGTGTATGGATGAAGAAACTAAAAGCAAAACGATGATTCTGGAGTGGTCTAGTCAAAGCCTTGGCTGAAATTAATTTACATGCTGTGTTGTTAAACTGGCAGTGTGACTAAATTAAAACACTACAGTGAACCTGCACCTATTTGTGATTCAGTATTTGTGTATTTTTCACAAGAGCCCATTAAGGAAGACTGTAGATGTTAACTTCTATGGTAGAGCCAACAATGTCTACTATACAAATTATTGTATATCGATGCTATTCAAATTTGTTTGATTATCCGTAGTATCTAAGAGTGTCAATAAAGCAGGAACAAAAGAAATCTAAATGGGAGCAAATACTTTTTTTTACCGCAATGTAAGGTTACATAATGTTTCGACTGTCGCGTCTCGTGCCTTGAAATATGAGGAGGAAGATTATAACATCTGTAGGAACACAGTGATGCACTTTTTGGCTTACTAAAGACTGTAAAAGCTCATACTGGCATTTTCAGCAATACAAAATAACAATAATTTTGAGTATTTATATATCATAATTCACAGCAGAAGTGTGGCATAGAGATCTGACAAAGTAGCCAGAGTTTGTCCCAGTTTATGAGGCTGATAAAGTCTTCATTGGCTACAACATAAGCATGCCAAATTGCCAAAAAGTTCTCTTAACAGCCAGATGTACTGATAGGGATCCTAGGTACCATATTTCTCTTTGAGCAAATACTGTGTCCAAAAAGCATATCGAAACATGAAAGCAAAGTGAAGATTTCTCCTGGCTCTCACTCCTTTTATCCGAAATGCTCCAACATCAGGAAGAAACATGTTAATTGTAGAGTCTCTGCAGAATTGTATGGTCTAATTTGCTTTGGTTGTTTGGCTTCGCGTTACCTCAGGCTATGCATTTGCATAATTAGGATTTGGAGTCAGAACTCTGGATTGCTTAGTCAAGTGCACAGAGGTGATGTTCAGATGGCTTCTTGCAGTCAAGTTTCGAAAACATTGTTTTGGGCCGGCGGTGGGAAACTGCTGGGATTGTTTCTGCTTTTAAATAAAGAGGAATCGTCAACTACCTTCTGGATCAAGTACTCTCACAATGAGGACTTTAGCTTGTGAGTCAGATGTGGTAAGGTTTTATTTCGCCTTGTGGATTGTGGAGGTAGCGTGCGCATGAGGATGCTATCCAAATCGTGAAAGGTATTTCAACCCTCAGTGCCTCTGGAGGAGCTGCAGAAATACTCTAACATCTCAGTAAAGAGTGACAAGACGTAAGGCATTGTGGAGAAAAGGCCTTAAAGTGGATATATCATGCTTTTAAATCCTTCCTTTTCACATGTAAATCATTCACTTCTGGCCTATATAAAGTAGAACTGCAATCCTTTGGTCTGAGTTCGTGGTTATTGGAGCTCCACAGACTCCTCGTTCACCAAGGCTCTGAGCCGCTTTTTAGAGCAACTGGTTTTGCTATGGCTTTTTTAAAATGTGAAACATTTCATGTCCTGTCACCCTACAGGTTGCAGAGCGTTCCACTCCACCCCATTAGGTCATTTTTGTAGTTATGCAGCAATACAATTATCTACCAGCAGAGAAACATTTATTCCAAAGTTTGCTAAAGATGTCAACAACGGAAGTCTGACCCAGAGCAGGAGGATGAAAACGACCCACCTGCTCCTGCAGGTGGGTCAAATGAGTTCGTCACCATGGTGTTACTACTGTATTTACAGCGTCTCCATCCATGCCAACTACCTACTATATGGAGCATAGTTTAACTATCGTGTCCATGCATGTCAGATACCTTTTAAAATATTAATGCTACCACAATATGAATAAGTAAACAAAGCCTTGACATAATTAAAGAGGTAGCTAAAAGGAGCATCAAGACAACCACTGAATGCATTTGGATGTGTTCCCCAAGACAAAAACAAAGCCAAATAACTGTATTTAATATAACTATGCTTCACTTCATCCAGAGGGTCTGGACACTCAGCTATTGAGAAACGATTGTTTCCTGGAGGCGTGGACTCTGTTGAAGTTTTAAATCTTAACCAATGAGTGGCCATGACTTGCGTAATGCGTCAACGTCATCCTCCACGGTAAGGAGAAAGGTGCCGAGCCAAACGAGGTGTCTGTTAATGTTAGTTTAATATTCAGAAGCGTGACCAACACGGACTGAATGCTTCGGTCACTTCCTCCTCTCTCACTGCTAAAACCACAAGCAGCAGAGGGAATCAACGTCTTCGCTCACGACTTCTCCTTCTGTTTGCCGATTGGCCCGGTACAAAATCTACTGCAGGGAATCCAACTCAATGGGAGAAAACACAGATGGAGCAGTGAAGGGAGATGAGAATCAAGTGGAATTGCGTTTACACATAAGTTGTATTTTAGCAGTTTTTTGATTGATGTCTGACAGTAATGGGTGTTGCAAATGTAATTGAACTAAAAATATGGTTGACCAATATTAAATGGTTTGGATCAGGTTGGGTTGATTTGGAAAGCTTCTGTCTCTTAAGAAATCATAATAAAAAAACTCTTGTATATTTACTCTGGTTTTCTCTGATATTAACATTGATAATTAGAAATGTTCATTGGTTAGAGAAAAACAAAAACACAGAGCCAAATACTGAACACAGTAGCCCTGTAGCAGCTCAGATACTACAGCAGGATAGAGAGAATCGGGGCCAGCTGTAATGTGACTAATAAGAGGCTGATTACAGTCCTTTGCCTGCTACAGCAGCTTCATAGCTGGACAGTTTACCCTGGAGCTCTCTTTTGCTGCCTCAGCTTAACTCCATCCTCTGTCTGGGGACAGTCACCTGCAGAGGGGCAGATGGTCTCATTTCCCCCACTGGGACTCGCTCTCTGTCTCATGTGCAGCAGTGTTGCAGAGACTTCTGTTTTAGCATTTTCTACAGAAATGCCAACACCATCATTGTGTTTTCTTTTTGTTGTTTTTTTTGTACAGTTAATTTCTTTTATCCGCAAAGTTATGTCCACAAAACACATGTCAAGTGAAACTGGACCGACACAGGGAGCAGTTAGAGCAAATGTTGACCTACTTTGGCAAGTCTTTAAAATGTGTTGGTCAGCTCAGCCTAAAGCTGTAAAAGGTGCTGTTGCACTTTTTTGCATTGTTTTATCCATCTTAACACAGACCTAGTTTTCCCAGCAGTAAGTAAGGCCATTCTAGTATCATGATTTCTTAATATCTGCTTAAAAAATACAGTAGCTTACCATCAACACCAGCATGTCATGTTAATTCAGAACTTAAAATGATGCATTTGAACCTTTCTTTTTATCCTTAATGTTAGAAAAACAGGGTGTACAAGATTAAATTGAATGTCTTTTTTTCTAATCTACATGTTAAACATACAAACTCAACACATGCACAACCCCACTAGCATGTCCAAATGTCCCTCAGCAAGTTGAAGATAAAAACACATCTTTAATGTCAACTTGTTTCTACCAGTCTAAAATCAGTTTTAGTATAAATTTATTGTATCCTTTGGATCATTGTCTAAACCTAATTATCTATCCATCTAGCTAGCTAGCTGTTTGTCTAGTTGTCTTCCTGTCCATTTATCTATCAAGCTATGTAGCTTGCTAGATAATAACACAAAGACCACCATCAGGGCTAGCTGTGGTTAAAACATGAACACTAAAAATGTTCCAACAGAACAATGTCCTAAAACACACACATCAAATACAGTGATGGAATGGATAAAGCAGGCTCAGATAAAGCTTCTGGAATGTTCCTACATCAACTCTAAAGAAACTACTATGCTGAAAAGGAAGAAAACAATTTACTTTTAATTACTTAAGAGCTGCTACTCAGCTCAGAATGAACCAGGACCAAGTTGATGGCTGCAAAGAGACTCTGGTTTCTCAATAACTTGCAAAGGAACATTTAGCTTCATGTGTTTTGTGAAATAAATGAGAGAGGGAATTAGAAGTCAGCCTCAGTCGACTCACCAGGGGAGGAAGTCATGGTTCTGCTCTGACTACTCAACTGTGAGTCCACTGTACACCTACCAAAACTAGTTTACTTTGGGAGTTCTTCATCTCATTGACCTGTTAATATTGTATATCTTACGTAAGTTTTCTTCCTCTACTCTGGTACACCTTAAAAGTCAACCTGGTTCTACTGCTTTTACTCGACCAGCAGATGCAGGATGGGCTCATATCCATTCAAGGATTATCCTCCAGCGTCTTCCACACCCCCCCTCCCAAAAAAAAAAAAAAATCATTAAATGGGAGTGTCAAAAGAAATAAGATTAGTTCCCAATTCTTCCCTCTCTGCAGGGAAAAAAAAATCATTTTGTATGGGAGTCTTACCCAAATAAGCCGAGGTACAGATGAGCAGCTTCTTGATGGCGACGAATGAGGCCCATATTGCATTAATGCGACGACAGAAGGAGGAGCAAGTGAAGGTTTCAAAGAGCGCCGCAATAAGTCATTATCAGCTGCGCTGTTGGCCCAACACCCAGGCACTTGACTGGCTTTGCTCCTGTCAATTTAGATGGAAATATTCCTTTAATACACATTGTAACATTTCAAATGGCTCAGAGTCTGCATGGAGCTGGTGTCCAAATGTGAAGCCTCCCCCTCATTACTGCAGACAGTCAGGCCAGCAGCATCTATATGCCCACATTATGGAGAGCCAACAGAGAGCAGGGGAGGAAGCTATAATGGATGGAGCGGAGACAAAAACAGGTGGAGTGCTCGGGAAAGAAGGTTAATACTTGAAGTGGAAATGGGATACTTATTAACATTTCAACAGAACAGTTTTCAATGCAGCAAGTTCCACAACTTACAGAGAAATGCGCCTAATAGCTCCACTGGAGAGACCCTGATTTCCCCATGCGCTGGTTTTACTTGAGCTTATGCCCAGTGTATCGACGGAAGACGCATTGTATTTCTTAAAATGATTCTTCTGAAAGCAAAATCTGTCTTCTCATAATTAAACTGTGTAAACAAGCTAAAGCTGGCAGGTGATAAAGAACCGTTAGACTTATAAAATTTCTGGAAAATAACATCTAATTTTCTCAGGCTTGTAAGAGAAAGACCAATAACTTTTTTTAAGTAAAAAAAAACAAAAAACAGTGGTTACAAATGAGAAGTTTGAATAAAAAGCATTTTCTTTTAAAGGAAATGGAGAACAAGCTGGTGTGGCTACTTCCGTCATGAAGGTTCATACGAAAACTTCACTGGAAAAACAAAGTCATAACCCATGCCTCTTTTTGATCATTATGAATAATTTACAGTGTGTATTAATACCATTTTTGAAATCGCCAGCAGTTCAGTTAGTTCTTTGTGGACATGGAAACAGAAAAGTACCCTAAGTTAATTCAAACACCTTTTATTTATTTTTATTTAGAGGGTGCAGTTTTCAGTCCCTTAAGTCTCAATGTCATAAATGTGTAAAATAAGCTCAAAGTTTTAAATTGAGTTTTAAAACAAACCCAGCACTCAGAACTCAAATCATTTAAAGAACACTGTCTTTTATTATCTCTTTAAAATAATTTTTGTCATATTATGGTCTTTTGTTTTGGAATAATTAGTTCTTCTGGTTCTCTTATGTATTACGCACTCCAGTCTCATGGTTCTCCTCTCGCTCCTTCCGTTGCATTCTGTTATTTTCCAAGTCATTCTATTTAATCTGTAAGTTTTTTCAAATTATGAATCCGATGACAATACCACTCTGCTGTCTGCGTTTTGGTTCAGCTATAAACTTACCTTCGACTAAATTTTTCCACTTATTTTGATCAAATTTTACACCAATTTCTCATGTTATATTCAGCTAATTGGGTTCGTAATAAGGGCATGGGTTGTCCCATCAGACCGTCAGTTTTAGAAACTACACAAATAAAAACACGTGGGGTCAGTGCAACCCCGCTGGACTGCACACAGAGGAAAAAATCTGGTGGGGTTCAAATGACCCCATCTCTTAAGGTTTAATTAATATAATACATAATATTTTATTAAGATTGATATCAAATAAGTACTTTGCACAACATCTAATAAAGCACAGGACAAAACAGAAGATTAAAGAAACAAAACCATTTTTATTTGGATAATATTCATGAAATCTAGTAACTTAGTACAAATATTTTAAACATGCATAACTTATTGAGTTACTGACTGTTATCTGATTTAGCCAACAAAATCTTGTTAAGATGGTTTCTTACAGAGATTCCTTTTGAATTATCACAGTATCAGGAAAATATGAAGGACAGCGCGCCAAACAAAGAATTACCTTTTCCACAAATGTGTGTGTATGTAGGGGAGGGAGTGAGGGGGGGCTTCTGGGAACTCTTTGGAGATTAAATTTTGTTAATTGCCACCATCCATCAAGCATAACATTCATAAATGGAATAGCCTTTGGACATTTTAAGATAATGCCTAACTATTATGATGGATCACAGTTTCAGTTCTTGTGTTCAATCTGGTTAATGTCTGAGATAACAATTTGGCTTTAATGAGACTTATTTTGTATATTCTAAATCTGCTGCAACTCATGACGACCTGGAGGTTCTTGGGATCCAAAGCTGAAGACACCAAATATGAATACAAATACAGATTGAACATCCAATATGTCATGTGTTTTAAGACTTCTTTAATTGCACTCAAATGATGAAACACAACACATAAATCACAGTTGGGTACCAGCTGGTTAATTAGTCAGGCTATCAGCTCAGGTAGCCAGCCTGTATTTATGTATACTGTATTTATCTCTACTCTATTTAGCTTTATAAAGTGGCTAAAAAGTTTTAAAATCATACTATTTCTAAAGTTTAAAGTCTTTTTAGCAAAGCATTAAAACTTAGTGATTTTGAAACCTTGAAACCAGACCATTTCCCAGTATTTTCCAGGCACAAAGTGACATTTTATAGCACAATAAAGCAACTATTCAATTGTTAGAAAGCAAGCTCCACTTAGCAAATGCAACTTTGAAGAAATTTTACTTCCTGATTTAGTACTATGTCTCTTTAAAAACTCCTGCTCTTTCTGAAACTCTGCCTTCAGGAAGTTATCACAACATGGCTCCTGTGTTCGCCCTTTAGCAATGTTTTTTTTTTACCAGCGTTCCATTAAGAAGTAGCTCCTATAATGAACTCAGCAGATGTGCAGTTCCACCAGGTGTTTGCTAATTGCTGCTAGCTAGTCTGAAGGAGCTGGATAGGAGGGCTGCTCAGTGAGGCAGAAGCTTGGAAACTGCAGCTCAGAGGAGGAGCTTCATCCTTGAAGGCAGGGCTAGGTCCAACTAGGCGTTTTGCACAGCTGAATGGTTGCTATGGGAGATTAAAGGATTTCTCAAACATGCATGAAAGAATCATGACAACACTCCAGGTTTGTTTCTGATAAGGGAATAACAGTGTAACATGATGAACAGCTAAAAGTCCATTTTATGTAATATTGCCTCTTTGAAGGGGGCATTCCTTAAAACAATTGGGCACTGCTTTGATGTGATACAACATCCTAAAAAATAAATCAAAAACTGAATTCTAAATTAATTTTTTTGGTTTATTTTGTGCAAAGAAGCAAACCTTCTCGCTATGCAGAAACTTAGCCTTGCAGCAAGAGGGTCCTGAGTTGGAATCCTGGCCTGGTGTGTTCCGACAGTCCAAAACATGACTGTTAGTTTAACTGGTAAGCAGCCATTCTTGCATTGCTTTGGTCAGGAGTGCTTTTTTAAAAAAAAAACACAATTTTCATCAGTGCACCTAAAGAGCCATTTTCTGGCTGAAAGTAATGGTCCCTTATAACACATTCTGCATCTTTCTGTCTCTGCCTGAGTGGCCTTTTTCTATCATCGTTTTAGGTATAAATTACAAGAATGCCTCCAGTATTCAATTCAAAATATTGCACCAAATGTAATTACATTTAGTTGGTCTCCCTCACATAGAACAAAACCTTACCCAAAATTTTACATTCTAACACTTATTATGGCTGCCTGACTTTTGGTCAGAACTACAGATTCCATGTTACCTTCTTAACAATATAGTAGCTAAAACACACATGCAACTAAAAACTAAGCACTGATAAAAATGAGAAATTATGAAGATATCTATCTGGGTGTGTTCGATTTAAAAAAAAATTCTGGAACTAGTTGCCATGATGGACTGTAATCAAACAAGAAATGTGCAGATAAAGAAGAGAGGAAGAAATGCATATCCGATCGTTTTATTATTATTATTATTTTATGTCTACAGAACTATTCATTTTCATTGATTAGAATGCTTAATGGAATAATGTCTCTTAAGATGAGTGCTGACCCTAAAGCCCTTATTTCATTTCTGCTGTACTTTTACTGTATATGGAATATAAAGATAGTATAGCTGCTAATATTGTTCTAATTAATATCATGAACAAAGTTATGGGTTGAATATTTGCTTTGAAAAACTTTGGTCACTTCTTTTCAGAGACGTTTCAGCTTAATTTTTTTTTGCATATTGAATTTAAAAATGTTCTCCTAGGGATGAAACTGCAGTTACTATGGATACAGGTATTAATCTCATCTACCGCATGGATAAATGACTCAGTGTCAATGTCCCTCTGCTCTGCAGTGATGAAACAGATGGCCTGGGCTCAGTAAATCCATGTAACATTATCATTATGGCTGTTGGAATAGAAGCCCCTCTCTACCAGTCCTCGATCGTCAGCATCAGCATTACTGGAAGTATCTAAGTGGAGAAGCTTCAGGAGAGAACTCACTTGCTTGTTCACTAATAGCATCCATCGGATAATGTTGATGTCACTCACATCTGACCCAAAGCACCGAAAACGTTGCAATCAGCATACCTGTTAGCTTCACTTTAGCGCCAGACTCTTCCTGTTTGCTGGTTGTTCATCTCAGCAGTTTTTATTACTGCCTCCATGAGCTTATTTCATGCGTGAAAAATTCAAACTCGGGGAACTTTTAATGTCAGAAAACATTACTGACACCCAACTGAATCCAGGAAGTTTCCAATTAACAGGTCAAGTGATCGAATCTAGCTCCGAATCTCAGACGGCGGAAGCTTTTACTCTGATTTCACTGACGCTGAGGGTCACTGAGCAGGACTCTAATTAGTTATTTCCTCCATCTGTCAGTCTTCAACATTTACTGCTCACTGATGAAACATGCTGTTAATTTCTTGTCTTGGAGCTGTCACTGACTGCCTTTCTGAAAATATGCTACATTTATTAAATAGGGCCATGATTCTCAAACTGTGGTACAAGTACCATCAGGCCACCTTTACTGGAATGCTCAAGAAATTTTGGTACAATTATTTACAAGATAAATATGGCAAATTTACCAGTGATGTAGAGGTAATAGGTGTTAACAGCCAAAAAGACGAGTTGTTTCTTCAAGCAAAAATTATCTTTGTTTCACCAGAAAGGCATTAGATGACATTTGCTAAACGGTGAACCAGTACTCAAGCCCAGTGCATGCTCCCATCTCAAGAAGTGAGGTTTTATGGCTATTTAAGACTGGTCAGTCTTTTTAGCCCAGATTGGATAAAGTATGCTGACTTTCAAATGCAACCTAAATAAATACAGTGGAAATCAGGCTTGGTTAATTGATTTAATGAATTAAACCCACCTCATCGTAGATGTCTTTTTAAGGGACACCTTTGCATCTTTAACATTTTAACCACAATTTCTTGTTGTCATGTAAGTTAACCAGATTACACCATGTTGATTTAAGTTTGCATCAGGCAGGGTTCGAGCTGAAGTCCACATGTGGATCTGGGACATGAAACCTGACTTAACTTTGTTTCACATGTCAAGAAAACAAAACCTTACCAAGTACTTTTGGTCTAGTTTCTATATTAGGTTATATACTGATGAATGCTTGGAAGATTTAGGCCTTGAGGACGATTTAACCACCTTTCCACATGGAAAAGGTGTTTTAGTTCAGCCTAAGCTTTTCTTTTTCCCAGAGTGAAATTTTTGCCCTTTTGTATTCATACACAGAGTGAAAATGTCTTTTTTGTGACGTATTAACCCAACCTCTAACCTGACCTTCAGCTAGTGATGGGCCAGACAACACACAAACCCCAGCACGTGCGCCGTGCAAACAAGATGAAACCCCATGTCGGTGCGCATATCACTTTAAGGAAAATCACGTGACCAACACAGTTCCCGTGTCGTTTGGATGTGACCGCGCCAAATTGTATTGATGAGGGAGAAACTGTGTCGACACGTTTGTGGGTTTTGTTGGGTGGAGATACTTTGTGTTCTTTGCTTCGCGTTGGTTTTTGGTTCGTATTTGACTTACCTGCATGGATCAACCAAGGAAGAGGAAGTTTTCTCCAGTGTGACATCATTTTGATATTATAATGGAAAATATTTATTCCGTTTTCATTTCCACTTTTGATCATTTTTCTTCCAGATATTTCAAATTCCTTTACATGGGATATTTGAGTTAGTTTACATGGATTTATTTTATTTATTTTGTAGGTGAAAACTGTAGGATTTGCTTCCAAGTTTTGTCTTCCACAATGCTGAGGCATTAACGCGCCCGGCATGAGGGGGATGAACCGGTTAACATTCCCGTCTTTATTGAATTTGCCTGCAATGACTTTCTAAATCCACTAGATGCCACTAAAAGTGACAAAGCAACACAGTCTCAGCACAGTGTCGACACAGTTTGGGAAATGTGCCACACATCCAGTGAGGCCTCTTCTGCCCATCACTACCTTCAACCCCAAACATGTCACACATACGTGGCAACAGTGGCGGATTACATAATCGCTGAAAAAGTTCTACAAAAGACTCAATGTGCGCTTTGTTGTTCACCATTCTCCTTCTCTCGATGTGTTTGCAGCTAACCTCATGTGGAGCGCCACTTACAGGCTTGGAGGAGTAAAAACAGTCTCTTGGTCTGTAGTCGATGTTTCCGTGCTTTGGAGTTTGGGATCCAGGTTGATGAGAAGCTTTCTCTTTCTGTTTAATTTTTCAAACTGTAAACTTAGAAATTTCACATTCTGTTTTGAAATAGAATGAATAACTAATTACCATTTCATTTTTCAAACATCATGAGAAGTAGTTTTTTAATGCCTTATCAAATTGAAAAAAAGTCCATATAATGTTGTAATACTGTTTTAAAATGTCAGTAATAACGACTTAGAAAACTATTTCCTCATATGGTACTTTAATTTGAAAAGAAATTAAAATAATTAACACAGAGACGTAAAAATACCACAGTTCCTGTTTGTTTAAGGTTTCCATTCATATCACTGCATTTCCTCCTTTCTGTAATCCTGGCTAGACAACTGAGTGCTTTTGTTACTTTTACTGTAAGTTTAGCCTGATGTGAAGCTTTAACACAGCAACTTAAAAAAAACCATCTATGATTTCTAATATAGCGATTGGAGAAAACAACTTTCACCCCTTCAGTCTGCCTTTCATAAGACGTCAGTGTCGATAAATGACAAGCAGGTGGAGCTGTGAGCAAAGTAAAGCTCACAAGCAACACTTATTACATTTAGTGAGTTTTCTTTTCTCACAACAGAGAGAGCCATGTGCTGGTGCAACATTCCGAGTAAGACCCCTCACCCAATGTGCAGCAGTATTACACACAGCTAGGCGTACATAACACCACCCAAATCCCAGAGGCTGACAGCCCCGTTTTAATTGCCCTTACTTCCACATCCCTGCCCCTCTTCCTGTGCATCCTGCTCGACGCTCGCTGCTGGTTGCCGCTGGAAGTGACCGCACCGCGAGGCGCCTCAAATCCGCAAGTGGCAAACAATCAGAATAATTCGGGCCGCCGTGCGAGCCCGTTCGCGTGTGTGGGCAGAGGCGATGGCCTGTATGTAGAGCTTGTCATTTTTTCAATTACTCGAGCTGTGGTTAAATGTTCATTTTCAGCAGTCAGCCCGGAGCGAAAAAAAAAAAAAAACTACTGAGCCCCATTAGGTTTTTACCCACAGCCTCGCACTCATTAGTTCTCTCCGGTCAGACGAGAATGAGGGAGAAGCCGGGGCCGGCCTCTCTAAAGGAGGTCAGGGTGGGGTCTGGGCAGCCACGGCAGAGATTGTTAAGGCCTCCACAGCCGGTACGCTGCAAAGAGAAGAACTCTGGAAAGGCTTTGGTGACCTTTCATAAGACCAAATCAGCCGGTACGCTGTTTCCTAGGTGTCTTGATTTGAGAGGAAGACCGAGAGCGTCAAAAGGAGACGGAACATTCTCAACTTGACAACACAGAATGAAGGGTTTATAGTCATGTGTAAATCTAGACTCAAAGGAAAATGCATTTAGTCCACAGCTAATAGGTGCAGAGGCTTTTATCCTCCCCGTTGCATCCAGCAGGCTGCTTTTAGACCAGCGCAGGCATCATTAACCAACGTCCTCTGTTTCCACTGACCTGAGGGATCCTGTCTTGATTTTGTGCCGCCATGGCTCTGCCAGCTAAATGGAGGTTGCAGGGAGATGGCATCCATTATTGAGGTACTCAATTCAAATGTCACCCGTTTCCACTTGGCACTGTTTTCTCTTCTGGTAATGCTTGCTCGGGGCATGCGAGGAAGGAGGAAGGGAGCGGAGGAGGGGAAGGACGGCGGTTTCTGCAGCCCGTTTTCCTGCGAAGGAGTTTTCAGCTGACATTAGCCAGGAACAGATGCAAGGTGACACCGCCGTAAAAGTCCTGCCACCTCACCTTGCACCTGGACACCTGGATGTTCTCCGGCGCGCTGGTCGGCATGGTCGGTATCCTCCTGAGTGCAGGCCTAAAACAAGGCTGATTATAACTATTCATCATCCGGCCTCCCGCTTAATTGGACCGAAAGTAGATTGCGAATGAGGGAGTTTCGGGGGAGGGAGGGAAGCAGGCGCCCTCTCGGGGTGGGTGTGGACCGAACGCAGTCCAGATAAAAGCTGAAAATACTCGAGGTGCCTTGCAAGGTGCAAACCCACTTTCTCTCTAAGTGCAGGTTACTTATTTGGCCACTACAGACTCGACTTTCATTACCCGGTTACCCCTCCTGTCAGTGTAATTCACTCCTATCATCCCTCAACCCAGTTGAAATTAACAGGTAATTTGTAAATGTCACTTTGGGTTAGACACCTCATTTTCTTCTCTTTTTTTCCCCCCCCCCAACAATCCAGCACCCGTGAGCTTTTTTTTTCTTTTTTTTTTTTGCTTGTCTTTTGAATAAGATTTTCATTCAGAAACAGAGTTATGGTCCACTAAATAAATGAGAGTAATTGATGCGAGGGGGGATGGGGAGGAGGAATGTGATTTACCGTAACCTATTAGAGTCAATCAATGACATAGCTCCCTGGTTTCCTTTAGTCTCCCTAATGCTTCATGTCTGCTGAAATTCTAAAGATGCTCATTTGAGGAGAGAAATTAGATGTGATGAGATGTTTCTTTTTTTTTTTTTTTCCACACAAAAACACCCACCCACACAAACCCCTCTCACAGACTCTGAAGCACAAATCGTTTATGTAAACAGGGACATGGAAGTTTAACCCAAATGAGAAAATATTGTTGAAATTGGAGCGCATTTACACCTACTCTCTGTTTTGACTGTCAAAAGGGCAACTTAAGACTTTTACGTGGGGGAAGCAAAATTGCATATGAAGCTCTTTTCATGGGCAAAGAAGATTTCACCAACTAAAATCAATACAGATATGAAGAAAAAGTAAATCAGATTTTTGCACAGCCTTCGCCTAGCTAGAGGTGGAATGATACAGCCAGCTAACGAGACGAGACGTGACGTATGGTTAACACCGATGAGCAACTTTACTGGCAACAGTATAAATCAGTTTAGTTTTTGCAAATAAACCTCTCACAGATTAATAATTCAGCCCAAGCATGATGAGTATTAGCCTGGCCACTGCCATCCTGTGTAATTCCAGTGAAATAAAATCTCTCCTGCTGCACCATTTTGACTTCCTCCCATTCACTTAGATTCCCACCAGTAGACTTTCTAATGAGCCAATCAGCAAACACATTTTTTTTCCTTGCAAAAATCACTTCTGGCAGAAAAATGATAAGGCTGAGCATTACTTTAAGAAGTTGACAGCTTCTTTTTTTTTATATGTCTTGAAATAAAGCAATAACCATCCAGCAGAACACCTCTAGAACAGGAGATTTGCTACAGGGTTGTTCAGAGAGAACTGAGGCAGTTCTGAAGGCAGAAAGGGTTAAATCCTGTACTTTAGCAAGGTGGCTAAAAGAATGTTATGCAGAAATACATGAAAGTAACAGATAATTATGATTTTAAATTACTGACGTAAAATTTTGGTGCATGACTTAATAGACTGTTTTTATACGTCGGCATATTAGGGCCATTTCAAGTAGGAGGAAAAAAAATAGTAAATTTCCAAACAACAGCTTAGAAGTTTTGAGATTAATCCCATACATTTTCTGGGACAAACTTGGAGATTTCTGGGCTTGAAAAGTCCAAAAAAAAAAAAAAAAAAAAAAGCCAGAAGAAAACTCTGAAAATTTGAGATTAACCTCAGACATTTTCTAGAAAAAACAGAAATTTCCAAGATTGAAAACTCAAAAACTTGCAAAATTTTCTACTTTTTAAATTTAGGAATATACAAATTTGTTTTCCTAGAAAATTCCTTAGATTAATCTCAAAGTTTTTTGGCACAGATTTACTACCATACATAAATATATTTTATTCTATTTAAAGTGGTCCCAATACACCATCATAGTTTTATTCTCTGACAGCTCACGTGTTAAAAAAAAACATATTACTAAGAAGTTTATTTAACCTTAGATCTACTCTGTGCATCAGTAAAGCCTGCCCTAAGTTAATGTTTTCATCCAGTCTTGTCCTGTTTGGTTTTTAACTTTCATCTGACAAAGCAGCCACAGCCTGAGGAGACATGGACAGTAACCTTTCCCAGCATCGCTCGTCTCGGCACGTGTCTGTCATATGCTCAACAGCATTGCATGTGACACTGCGCTCCGGGGCGCATTTCTCCCCAATATGATTTAGGATGATTGAAAGCTTTTTGATTTAGAAGTGTATTCTCTTAAGCTAAGTGCTCTCAGAGACCATCAAGGAAATTTAATTGCCCCACTTAGAGAAAAAAAAGCAGGTTTTCTGACCAAAATGATATCAGATCTTAACATCTCAATAGAAACACATGGAATTGGATGGTCAACTGGGCGCCTAATGTCATTGGGAAATGCAATTTTCTGATGGCATTTCCTAAGTCTGTCTCAGTGAAAGCACAAGATTGATCAAAATCTTAATGAGCCATTTTCAGAAATGGATTTTGGCTTTGGTTTTTATGGTAGATTATGGAGTCAAACAGGCATTGAACGCTGACCTTAGAAAAGGCAAAATTTCTCAGTTTTTAAAAAGAGCAAGCAGGATATTGGGTCGGAGCAGGGCAGCAGAGGCAAAGGATTGGAATGGTTAGTGTCCATGGACTTAAAACTAACTGTTCTGAGAATGGGATTTTAATATTTTCAAATCCTTTATTCTAGTCTAAAGTGGGATGTCTGATTCCCGTGGTTTGTTGCCGAACAGCCCTCCTGAGAGTTAATGCAGAGCTAAAGCAACTGCTCCCAACCTTTTATTCAAAAGACAGGAGACCAATAACAGAAATAAACAGTGAAAAGAAACTCAAGCTCACCAGGATATTGAATAAAACTCAAGGATGCATTTTTTTCCCATCAATTTAGGTTCTTTATGTTCTGTTGAAATGTTACAATGGTTGTTGGTAACAAGGCAACAATTGTGATAAAGTTCTGTTATTTATTCTCCAGTTCTGGGCTCCAGGAAGTAGAGTAGAAATGTTAGGAAGTTCTGCCACTAGAGACGTGCTTCACTCTTTTTTTTAGTTTGTTTTGAATATTTTCATATATTATTCTTTCAGTGTTTGCTGCAAACATTTGTAGATCAGTAGATGTTATGTTTTAATTGGAGTTTTAAAGTAATTAATCAAATTAAATCAATTCAAGTTTGAATGTAACTTTAAAAATATATATATATTTTAAAAAACTGTCATGATAGTATAGTATGAGACAGATGAAAAAATCAAGCTCCTCTGCCTTCTCCCAGTGCTATCTAGAAACAACCAATCAGAGAGAGGAGGCGGGTCATACCGCTGTTAATCACTGGCTCGTGTGGCACTGCTCGTCCCCTCCCTTTTTCCCATCAGCAGCAGGTCCTGTTGTGAATGCTCAGGCTAGTTAGCATGGGCATCGATGAGGACGGATAAGCAGTTTTTCTCTTCCATTAGTACATTTAGCAGCGAGTACACGAATTTGATCGACAGCGCTAAGTCTCTCCTCCTGGCTGTGATGTCTTTGGTTGGAGCGATGCATTTCTTCTGATGGCAATAGTCAGGGAGGAGGTGGAGGAGGTTGATTTTTTTCCCCTTTATCTGTTAGCATACTGTCATGACATGGTGACAGTTTTAGCAGATATGTAAAATCCATATTCTTTATAAAAGTTGCATAGTGCAGCTTTAATCCTCGATTTAAGGTGTTTTCACACATTAATCTGTTCAACTGAGGACCAAATGTAACAAATGCAACATTTGTTAGATTTTCAGTTGATGTGGTTCTCTTTTACACTGCACTGTGTCAAACGATCCAACCATTACCCCCTCCCTCACTGCACCAAGAACCACAGAAGAAGACACTGAACGCAACTTCCTTTTTCACGAAATGAAAACGTAAACAGATTTTAGCAGAAGTATTTCTCTGTTGTATTTGGTAAAAGATCAAGAGCCACTTTTCTTCTATGGCACTACACTCACATGTTTGTTTTGATTGTATTTACCCAGAATGCCCAGTGCTGTAGTCCACTTCCTGCTTTTGGAGCGGTCTCCGGTCCGCTGGAACCCACATATGCATTGGAACCGCACCAGAGTTCACTTTAACCAAAGCGAGACCTAGATTTGAGGGCATTGTTGACTTTCTTTGTACCTCATCAGAGTTTGATTACACATTCACACCTCCCTAAACAAAGTGGACTTTCTATACAAATGAACCAGTTTGAATGTAGCCTTAAACGTTTCCAGTCTGCCTTTATGCACTTATTAATTATTTCTGTTCCGTCTCATCTTCATATGTGAAGCCATTTTTCTCAGTTCAGCTCATATTTTTGTATTGCTGGTAATTTACATCTATATCACTTCTCTGGGTCCCACCACAGGAACGTTTCTGAGTGAGGGTTTATTCCTACTAATTGTGCAGCCGCTTGTTCAATCCTCCGGTGTTGTGGTGAAGAACTGGGCTGTTAGCTGAAGGAGTGTTTCTGCTCACTGCACTTCAGCTCCAATGACTTCCTGTTTCTTCTCCTCAGTAAACAAACTCGCTCTACCAATGAACGCAGCATTTCAGTGTTTTTGTCCCTAAACTCTTTTGGTTGCTGATGAGAAATTTTGCAACAGAATATGAGAGCCTTTTGTAGATGAAATGCAAAAGAAATTTGCGATCACAGACAGTATATTTCCACCATCCAGGAATTTCATACATATGTGGTTGAATCTGGGAGAGAGGGACAAGTTCAATCGGCTCAGTTTAAAATCAATTATGGATAAGTGGTTATTCTTCCTATGATATATTTGTGAATAAAATGAGCTCAAGCACAAAGGAAAGCTTCAATTTTCAGTAATAGATTGTAACTATGGCAACACAACCATGATGATTATTATTTGCTCTTTTAAAAAATAAACTTTCCAATTCCTTTAAATCGCAGATCTTGCTTAGAGTACCAGTCAGGGGAAACTGGATATTTTCCTACGCCACACCTGATTCAAGTTATTGTAGATAGAAAATAAAAATTTTGACAAAAGAAAACTCAGAAATTTAAACATTAAGCTATTTTCTAGAAAAAAAAATCTAATTGGAGTTTTTGGAGATTCAAAGGTTGTAAGTGTTCATTTCACCTCAAAAATTTATTTTTTTTCTATCATTTATTTTACTTTATTTTATTTGGGCTCACAGACTAACTTGTTCTAGAAAATTTCAGAATTTAATCTCAAAATGTTTGTTTTTTGCCAGGAATTTACTCCTTTTCCCCCCATATCCATGATTTCTCATGGCGCGCTTGTGAAACAACGATAAAGCCTAATCCATATTTATTAAACCTGCGCCGGAAAAT
Source organism: Poecilia mexicana (assembly GCF_051168715.1). Lineage (NCBI taxonomy): Eukaryota > Metazoa > Chordata > Actinopteri > Cyprinodontiformes > Poeciliidae > Poecilia > Poecilia mexicana. Next base: position 26,168,700 of record NW_028263373.1, read on the forward strand.
TCAGGCTTTCCATTTTTATGGATATTATATGCTGGCTATGTTCTTTCTCTCCCTCTTTGATCTAAAACTGATGTGGTCAGAACCATTTAGTTTTATGATAATTTTATAGTTGACTCTTACGAGAGGCTCAAGTCGCACTACTTTGATCTATAATGATATTTAATTGTCTTTAAAGTGCACAAAAACACTTGTTTTTAATCAGCGCAACACGAGCCGGTTTTGATCTTTGCATTTAGATATTTACAGATATGCCTGTAGATAATCAGACATGTTCAGTCGAGTCAAGCTCATCACAGACGGCGCTTGAAGCTTTGAGACAAGATCCATTAAGATGTTATGGCAGAATGAAGGAATATGCCCTGTAATATCTACACGAGCTTTGGAGATAATGATCAAATGAAGGGGTCTTAGGAAATTAGCAATTCTGATTAGGATCCAATTATGGGGTAAGGAGGAAAAAAACTGACATTAATTCCAGGATGGCTTGTGCTTAACATTAGTGTGACTTCATTTGGGAATAAATGAAGGATCCTGCATATGTATGACTTCTCAGATGATTTTCAAAAGATTAAGATTAAAAAAAAATCTACAGCATATAAGTATTACTTCTTCTATGCAGTAGAATGATGTACATGAGCACGACGTGGAAATGTCAGGCTGGCGTGAAAAGCAAGAGACATCCCGCCCCTTCGACTCACCTCGTCAGCTCCTTCAGACTAGCCAGGAGAAATTAGCAAACACTTGGTGACACTGTGCGCTTGCTGAGCTCTATACGAACTGCTGCTCAGTGAAACGCTGGTAAAACGTTGTTAAAGGGTTAATAGAGGAGCCATGAAGTCACAACATGACTTCAGGATATATATATATATATATATATATATATATATATATATATATATATATATATATATATATGTTCTCCAGTTTCTCATGCTCCTTTTTCCTGATGTTGTAGTCACTTGGTATTGCGGCTTTCCTCTGTTCTTTATCCACCACCACAATGTCCAGTTGGTTCACCATTACCATCTTGTCTGTCTGGATCTGGATGTCCCACAGGATCTTAGCTCGGTCATTCTCCACCACCTTTGGGGGTGTTCCCCTCTTCGATCTCGGGGCTTCCAGTCCATATTCTGCACAGATGTTCCTGTACACTATGTCCACCACTTGGTTATGTCGTTCCATGTACACTTTCCCTGCCAGCATCTTGCACCCTGCTGTTATGTGCTGGACTGTCTCAGAGGCCTCCTTGCACAACCTACACCTTGGGTCTTGTCTGGTGTGGTAGATCTGAGACTCTATTGCTCTGGTGTTTAGGGCCTGTTCCTGTGCAGCCAGGATGAGGGCCTCTGTGCTGTCCCTGAGTCCAGCTTTCTCCAGCCATTGGTAGGATTTCCTGATATCAGCCACTTCAGTTATTTGTCGGTGGTACATCCCATGCAGGTGCTTGTCCTCCCATGATGGTTCCTCCAGCACCTCGTCCTCTGTTACATATATATATATATAATTATTACAATAGTTGCTTGATTGTGCTGTACAGTGGCACTTTAAAGGTCCAAAGCATTTGACTTCCAAATGTGTAAATAATACAGTAAATAAAAACAAAAAAGCATTCAAAGATGTCCTGGCATCATTCTCTATTGGTACATAAACTTGTGTGTCCTCCCCATGGCAGTTAAATGAGTCCATACATTAAAAAAAACAAAGGTGGCAAAGAGCAAAAATAAATGCTACAACAATTGATCCCTGTATTATGACATAAGACACATGAATATAGGAATAATAGTAATATTTTCGGAAATATAAATGCTATTTTTAACACTCCCTGGTAATGCTAGCTTTAGAGGCCCGATCTGTACTCTAAGTATTGGTCGATTCCATGAGAATAAAAATCACATCAAGGTGTAACAAACAAGTCAGCGTGATCTGATTCTGAGCGGCCCACTGAGGTGTTTGTTTGCCTCGCGTTAATGAACCACCCTGATTCACTAAAAGTGTTCCGCCGCCTTCTGCGTATGACCAGGTGCCTCGGAGAGAGGATGAACTATTAGCAGTTGAACCCGAGCCGTCGCTTCTGTCTCCCCCTGAATCAGGAACTTATTTGCCTGCTCACAACCTTCAGGAAATAACGCCGGGCCTCGGCCGGTGCCACAGAACCGCGACCAGACGCCGAGCGCAATTAAGCCCAGCGCGGCATGGGCGGCCATTATGTATGAAATCAAATTACCTTCATTAACCTGCCAAGTTGGCTGAAGGCGTCACTGCCCACCGGTGCGCTCTCTCCGCCCTCGCGCAGGAAGATGAATGACGAACCAGGAGAGGCGCAGCATGCTGATCTCCCTGCGGAGTTCTAATACGACGTCCCCTCCCAAAATTTCCTAATGCATTCATGCTCATGGAAACCATTTGTGAAGCCGCGGCCACGTGTGTTTTAATGTTGCAAAATGAAATGCATGGCTCGAAAAACAATATCACACAGTATGAGATAATTAGCTCTCCTGGCTTGACAAATGGGCCGATACCTATGTGCATACATGCTTTTGAGCACTGAATATGTTCCTTCATGAATAGGCATGGAGCTGCATCCCTCGTCATCATACGTATATTTGTTGCCTTAACACCTATTGCCTCAACAATAGCAGTGCAAATAAGGAAAAACACAGTGGAAGGACTCTTTAGGGACTAATATGGCAGAGTGAATAAGCATACAGGAACATACAGGGCTGTGAAAAAATATTTGCCCCTTTACAGTTTTCTACTCTTTTTTTCCTTCTTTGTCAGTCTTAAAGGCACAGTATTGTATAAAATTGACTTTTTGGAGCTTTGCATCATGTTATAATGTTATTCTCTCATCAAAAACATCCCTGGGGTGTTGCCTTGATTCTTTTCTGCATGTTTGAGAAATCCTTTAATCTCTATGGCAACCGTTCAGCTGTTCATGCTTGGATGTAGCTCCACCTTCAAGAACAAAGCCCCTCCTGCAGTTTCTGAGCTTTTGCCTCTCACAGAGCAGCCATTCCCTCTAACTCTCCCCCTCTCAGCTCCTTCAGACTAGCCAGCAGCAATTAGCAAACACCAGGTGGAACTGCTGAGCTCATCATAGGAGCTCAGCGAAACACTGGTAAAATGTTGTTAAACAGTTAAGAGGAGCCGTGTTGTGATGACTTCCTGAAGGCAGAGTTTCAGAAAGAGCAGGATGTTTTAAAAGAGACAGAGGCCCAATTTCAAGGCGTTAAACTACGAAGTCAAATTTCTTTTAAGTCATATTTGATATACACAGCATTTATAACAACTGAATTTAACATAGATTCTTCATTGTACTATAATATGACAATATGTGCCTGGAAGATGCATACTACTGCCCCTTTAATAAACAAAATCAGTATTTTCAAACAGCTATATTTATCTGTTAATTTAGATTGATGACCTATCACAAAAAAAGCAATAAAAAATAAAGGGGACAAATGCTTTTGAACACTGTTACAAAAACAAGTACTTTGTTGCATTGCTTCCTCAGTAACATAAAGAGGAATGCTCTCTCACTGCTGACCTCATTTGCCACCATGAAGGATGCTAAACGGTGTTGAATTTAGACTCTTAAAGGGAGGAAAAAAAACATTTCCCCCCACAAATGGTTATTTCTCTCTGGAAAGCAGGAATCGGGTTTACAAAATACAGTCCTATCTGGCTGTGCGCATAATCATGGGGCCTTATGTAAAATTGCCAGCAGAGGCACCGGGAGGAGCTGATATTTGTAGTGACTGGCTATCAGAGGCAGCATCGGAGGTAAGTGATTCTATTTAGATAGATAATAAATACGCGGTCATGGGGAACCTATATCCCAAAACCGCCGTAATGACTTTGGGCTGCGGCTGGGAGAGGAAGTTACCGATCCGTCTTTACAATATTTACAGCAGCTTCGCTTCCCCTTCCATTCCTCTCGCTGCTAATTTTATTTCCTCCTCATTACGAACGCCACTTTTTTTTTTTTTTTTTTTTTTTTTTTAATGAGAGAGGCCTCTTCCTTGTCGAAATGTCTCCTCAATTCTCCTGTTTATCAATCACACAGTGGCTTTTAAAAGCTGGAGGCGCGCGGGTAAAAATCACTCCTGAATTCCACTTAGCCGATGCGCTGACTGATTGGGGAATTAGTGTGACTGCTGTTTGAGTGGTGGTAATAACTGTTCAGAGATATATAAAAAAAATAAAAATAAAAAAAACACACATCCATCCCAAGTATGCACTGCACACTGCCAGGTATGCAGTATGTTACAGTCACAGAGGTAGAGATTGAATTATTGTGGATTTTATTATATTTTTTGAGTAAATTTGTTGCATCTTTTAATACCTCGAAAACATTTTCTATGTCTGACCTGCTGCGTCGCATTGCTAACTAGCATACTGTGGATTTTTGTTCTGAAAGCTGCTTTAGATCTGATGAAATCATTTTCTTTGTTGTAAAATAAATCCCAAATCGTTCTACCTGCTAGGCCATTACTTTATTTTCATTTTGAAAGTCAGAACATCTGTTCTCTTAGTATATGAACTGATACAACCTCTGGTTTAATCAGCATCAGGCAGAACTAATATGACTTTCTCATTATAGGAACTCCTTCTTAGTGAAATGCTGGAAAAAACATTTTTTCACGATTAATAGAGGAGCCACGTTGTGACGACTTCTTGGAGTTTCTTAAAGAGGAGGAGTTTTTAAAGAGACAGAGCCCCAATTTCAAGATGTTAAATTTCTTTAGTCATATTTGATATAAGGCATTTTTATAACAACTTAATGTAACATAGTTACTTGCTTGTGTTTGTGATTGGAAAATATATTAAACTGCTCTTTAAGAAAAAGAAAAACACCAAAAAAGCATATAAAATAGTGTGGCAGATATGCTGGGCCAGTCGGTGGTGCTATACCAATGTCACAGAACAAGACACACACAGAAAAAGCCATGTTTAGTATTTGTAAGATTGAGACACATGCGGGATAGAGGGAGACAGATGGGGATTCAACATTATTGTTAAAAATAAAAAAATAAAATAAAAATAAAAAACGACCTGGCTCGCATGGGACATGGAAACATAAAACCTGCGTTCAGATCCAGTCTGGATCCTGGTTTCAAAAATGATCATTGCTAGTCTAAATATTAAACTAAAAAACTGGGGTGTTCACAGCACAGCTAGATTTATTCTCAGATTAAATGAATTGCATATATTCTATGTGATTCTTTAAAAACTGTCATTTATTTCCACGTCACATTATGTACCGTTTGGCATTTGTCTATCCCACTAAAATATACTTTATTGGTTATGATATGACAAAAGGTCATAAGGTTAATATGCAAAATCTGGAGATGAAAGCTGTGACACAGATACAGAAAACAATCCAGGCACCATTTCAAAATGGATAAATATTGTGCCTAAAAAGTACAACTTGTGTAGTTTCTCCATAGAAATCATATTATAAAAGTAAATAGTTTCTGGATTTGAACTAAAAGGGTTTTGGCTTGAAACATCTGGAGAAATGTGCCAACACACAATACAATATGATTTTTCTTCCCTAAATGTGACAAAGACAAGGTGGACATGACACTCCTGTGCTGACAACCCCAGGCAATGTTTTTTTAATGGAGAAACCACCGGCTGCACTGTGAACTTCCACCGTGTTGCATTATGGATTCCTAAGCTGGTAGGTGTTCTTGCTCGTCTTGCACACAGTTTTATTTTTATTTTCTGTTATGGCACTTAACCCAAACATATGCACACCAGAAAACAGACAGATCCATGTAATGTGAGCTTTCAGAACAATAAATACAGTTACTCAGCTCAACTCCCCGGCGTTCGCTCGTGCTTTAAAGCATTCGTTGTAGTGCTGCATAAATAAACTCTTGACTTGATTATCGCCACATACAGAACATTTTCTGTTTTTATAGGGAATCTACCAAATTACAGTGTGACTGGAAAGTCTTCCACTGATTCGACGTAATGACTTTCAAGGTGAACTTTCTAAAATATGTCCAATCAGAGATGAAGAAAAATCACCCAATGTTCCTTCTAACGCATTTCTAAATTTTGCATAAAAAGTAACTGCTTCGACACAAAAGCTAACCATGGGCCTTTCTTCACCACCTTTCCATAGCAATAAGTTCAAGTCTTGTTGATATTTTGCTGATGTCAAAAAAACACAATTTTGCAGTGGCAGCATTTCCATTAAATAAATATAATTAAAATCACACGGAAATTAGCTACTTTCGTGTGATGAGTCATTAAAACATTTTTTTCTGCTGTGAACAAAATACAGCACATGAAAATGAATAAATAAAAATGAAATCGAACAGATATGTAAAACATTTTAGTTGATGTAAAAAGTGGGCGATGGAGCACATGAGCAAGCATGTTTACGCGATAACTCATTAAAAATCACGACAGTGACAAATTTAAACGGTTACATGAGCTAGCGCTCTTCCGTCAGTCGGCGTTTTATTCAGGTGTTGGAGTGACAAATATATGACTTTTGAGCGCCTACGTACGCGGCGTTTTGGGGAAATTGTAGTCTGTGATTTTACAAATTTTTCAGCTGGCTGGAAGAAACACATTATACTTTTCCCTCAGCTGAAGAAAAACATAAATTTGGCTGTCTGGGTGTATTTTTGTTCCATAAACACAAGTAAAATTAGTTTGTTGCTAATTGTGTCACTATATGGAGCTGAACCCCAAAATACAGCATATAAAAAGCACTAATAAGAACTTTCACTGAAACGAGTGACCAGTTTATTGGTGTTTTAAAATAACAGAAGCTGGAGTAGCTGCTGCCTGTGTTTATAGATTATCTTGTTTTTGTAGATGCCTTACAAAATGTAGAACTTCATAATTATCTTCAAAGATAATTTCACATTATGATAACTTCAAAGTTATCATAATGTGAAAATCTTACACCATCCAATGTACCTGACACATTCAGGCGAAGTTAAACTTGTTTCATGCCAAAGTAAAGAAAAGGTTGCCAGGTTTTGGAATTCAGTATCGGTGTTTACTGAATTTTTGTTCTGCTGTGAACAAATACAAGACATGAAAATGAATCCATATTTCCATGTCAGAGTTAAAAATGAAATCGAACATGGATGTAAAACATTTTAGCTGATGATGGAAAAAGTGGGCGATGGAGTTGTCTGGTAAGTCAGGAATAAAGTTGTCGATTCCCTGCAGGTACATGCTTACTGGTCAAACACTTTGCTCTTCTTTACAAGAACTAATTAGGCTGGTTTTATAACCAGGTTTGCTTAGCTCCGTCACGCATGGATGAATTACCATTTTGCACTTCTCACTTAATCGTTTTAATTACCACAGGCAATTTATCAGGCTCTCTTCAGGCTATGAATAATTGGAATATTATTAGATGATGAGTATATACTCTGTATGTCAGCATCTACTGCATAGATCTAAAAGTGGGTTTTCTTTTTACTTAGTTTATGATGAAATGTGCAAAGTGTGTAACTTTTTCACTGAGTTTGCCCTTTTTTTTCCTGTACACCTCCAGAGACTGACGGATAGCTGCTGCTGCACGTTTTCACGTAGCGAGGTGCGTGTTCGGAGGGGAGGATGTTTGCGAGGGACTGGTCCTGCGCTGACTTTGTCCTGACATTCTTTTCTTCACCAAATCAGCAGCAGACGCCCTTTTCACACGGATCAAAGAGGGCTTTGCTACAGAGAGAAAGAGAACAGCACGGTTGTCGGGGTGGAGCTCTTTGGTAATTGTAACTTGTCAGTTTTTCATAGCTTTACACTTGATATTTTCCTTCTAAAGTTAACTTTTTATTCTTTGGTTGTTGCTACTTCTACATACTCCTATGCAAAAGTTTCCGTTCTCTCGAGAAGAGCCAGTGGTAAAAATGTAACAGGATTTTAGAGACTTCTAAAGCTAAACTGGACAATTTTGTGGACATTGACAGAAAAAGCCCAAAACATCTTACCAAGTATTTTTGTCTACTTGCTATTATTATTATCCAAGTACATTTGAAATAAGACAAAACTAATTTACAAGTAACTTTTCACTAAGATATTGGAACTTTTTTAGACAGTAATTCCTGTTTATGAATAAAAAGTACAAGTTCCACTGTCATATTATTTCACCTGTAATATGGAAAAAATGTCTTCTAGTTGAAAAAATTTGCCAGTGGAACTAATTTGTTTTTATCGTTATTCAAGACTTATTGACTCAATACGAGCTCCAATATCTTGGTGAAAAGTTACTTTCAAGTTAATTTTGTCTTATTTCAAGTGCAATAAGATATTTGCATTAGAAACAAGACATGAATACTTGGTAATATTTTGACATCTATGTTGTACTTTTGCTTATTTGAGGTTTAATGCCGTTCACATGGAAGTTCAGTGTATATATTTGTTTTTAATTAGTATTGTGCAAAAACAGGAAAAAAGACAGATTTCAGCTAAAAATCAGGAATTTAGCATCAAGATGTCATGTGTGGACTTTGCCCAAGAGACCAAAATTAAGCTAAATAAGCTCAATTTAGCTCAATGTTGGACCAAAACAGCGTGAGAGGCTGATAAGTCATAGAGAAAACACATGGAGGTATCGCTGCTGAAGATGGATCTAATATTTGATGTGAAGTTTGACCTTTGCTTAACAAAAAATACATTGTGGGATCTGTTATGTTTTTTTTCCAATTTATTTTAGACTGAAATGATTGTACAAACCTTACATTATTTTATTAGTTTATTTTTCTACATATAAATTCACAGCAAATCGAAGAGACGCATAAAAACAAACTGAACCAAACTTCGATCAGATCCTTTGCGGTTTTTGTTCTATTTTCGACGTGGACCAGATCTGATGAATGTTACATCACATTATTCCCTCACAGCATGGCCTAAATGGAGCTGATGCCGACAGCAGGGGGCATTTTCTTCAAGCAGAGCCTTCTTTTTTTTTTAGCCAAACACATATCCTTACTGCTGTAGCCGCAGCAAACATATCTATATTTACACACGCTACAATATAAGAACAAAAACTGCATGGACTTATTAAGTTCAGCAAAAACCCACGATGACGGCTTTCCCGAAGCACACCTCTGACTTACAGTAGTGCTCCTTGAAACCTCCCCGCGCTGATGTGCTGTGTCTTACCGAGAGGACTGCAGATTAGCATATGACATGACAGATTACATTAAATCATGTCTGCGCCGTATTTTATGACATTAGCCTCTTAGCCCAGGCATACAGATGCATGCAAATGCTCCTCCAAACCCTCTTATTTAAATCTGCTGCATGACATGGCACCTTTGATATGATTATTAGTCATCTAAGCGACTTGACTTCACCCTCATCAGATAGGGGATGTCAGCGAAGGTGAGAAATGATGGCCACTTTGAACACGAACCCTGACAAGCTGCGGTGGAAATGCCTGAGCAGCTAATGCCTGACTGAAAATGTTATTAAGGCTCCTCCTCGTTTCAACGCAACAATTCCAAACTTTTCCGGACTCAAACTCCCAGAGTTCTCCGTCCTTTGTGTCCATTTTAGAGTATAAAATACAAAGGTTTACTCTGATTTAATGGCTGATATTCCTTCAGTGGATTAGCATTAATCAGTGACTAGAAGGAAGAAACCAAGGAATAAGGGGAAGAAGGGCACATGAAAGATCGTTGAGAAAGCAGCACCTATAACAATAAAGGAAGGACACAAAGAAGAATAGCAGGACTGATAGAAGGAATGATGCAAGGATGGAGGGAGGACACAGGAAAGGACAGAAGGATGAACACAAATAAAGGAGGAAAGGGAAGGAAGGAAGGAAACAAGAAAGGACAGATGGAAAACAAAACACATGGAGGGAATAGAAGAAGGACATAAGGAAAGAAGAATACAAATAGGAAGAAAAGTTACAAAGAAGGAAGTTACTAATTGGGGACTAAGAATGGACAGATGAAAGAGAAAGGGAAGAAAGTGAGGCAAGAGACAAAGGAAAGACGGAACAAAGTACGACACGTAGGGAATGGACGAAGGAGACAAGGAAGAAGGAAGGGTTGAATGAAAGGACACAAAGAAGGACGTTACCATAGGGACTGAGAATAGACAGATGAAAAAGAAGGTAGGGCACAAGGAAACAAAGAGGAAGAAGAGGCAAGGGAAGACAATGTTTTGAGAACAAGATAATGAATAAAGTCTGGATATAGAGCGTCTCTCCATCCTTTTCCAGATCCAGAAAGTACTGAAACAAAAGCCCATACATTCTCAGAACACTCTCATAGGAGCGTAGGAACCTTGGTCATTCCGTCCTCGTTTTCTGACGTAGGGCAAACATTCCCAGTTGTGCCGCGCTCTCTTCATTTCCTGTTTTTTAAAACGCTAACAGGAAGCATCGGCACCCCCCTTCCCCTCCACACCCCCAGCGTTCTAGGAGCTAGGAGATGCTGCTCAGATTGCCGTTGTTCATTTCACGCCGTCCAACTCATTAGCAACAGAAGTCAGTCTGTCTCAGTCATAATGGCTGCGCAGATGGCTTTCCAATCTGCCCCATGTAAAGAGTGAATCATGATAATAACACATAATCTGCTGTTTAACACATGCCTTTTGCTTCAATTCTCTTTTAAAGAAATGACTCCTTGAGAGTTATAAATCAAGCTCGCCCCTTCTTTAGATCCTGCAGCAAACGAAGAGACTTGAGACTTCAGCGACGACGACGATGATGATGATGATGTGCGAAACCTCGGTCCGCACACATCCAGTGTTTGCGCACCACGTCCTCTTGCTCTTTTGGGAGACGGGGGCTTGTAGATACTTCCCTCCAATTATTCCCAGTATCTCCAGAGAAGCCCCCAACACCACTTGTGTGTCTTGTCTGCGCTCTGTGGTCTTTAATCTTAATTATAAAGCTATCATTACAGCATGAACCCTGGGCTGCCAACAGTGGAGCCCTGGGCTCATCTGCTCTGAATCAATCAAACTAAGTTCTGCACTAGAGGACTTTTTTCTCCTTTTTTTTTTTTTTTTCTTCCAGTCAGGTCATTTTGATTCTCCCTTGTCTCATTTTCATAATTATCCCAGTCCTTTTCTCTAATGGTGTGAAAATGCTCTACCTCCTGAAGCTTTACATGCTTTAGACTGAATATTAAACCCGCGTTGCCCTGCTTGAACATCTGACCTTGCTTTAGGACTCGGTGACAATGTATTCTTTCCCTCATTGGATGCAGGCGAAGCTGCTGTGATTGATCCAGAAAAGATCAGGATTTTTTCCCTGTGGTGCTTGTTAAGGCTCATTAACAGAGGACAATGAAGCAAGAGAAAAGGAGGGGAAAGAACCCACGGTACTTCAGCAATTTATTTATTTAAAGGTGTTAGATCTGGAGCTGTGTGTCTGCGAAACCCACTCATTCACACTAAAATTGTCAGCTCGTGCTGCAAATCAGGCCAGTATAAAACTGGATGACAGAGAGGAAGCTGGCAGGAGCCATCAGTGACAAATTCTCCCCGTCTCAAAGGCAGCTGACATCTTAAAGCTGCGATCAAGTGGAATGATCAAAGGCATTCAGTACTCCATTTAGAGCCGTGGCCTGCATGCGTGCGTGTGTGTGTGCGCGTATGTGTGTGTGTTTAAGATGATAGTGTCAGGCAGAGGGTGTGGGGGGTGTATTTAAAAAAATCTAACCTAAATTAAAATTCATTTTCTGCAGATTGCTCTCTGTTTAGTGGAGACTTTGTGACGTATCTTGTCAAAACTGTTATGAGGAGACCGAGGATGGTGTGTGTACAAACCGACGCTTTTATCTCCCTCCCCACACACACACACACACACACCCTTCCCTCTGCAGGAGCGGCACTTGAATTCCTGGCTCTTAATGACATTATCATTGCTTTAATTTTATTGTACAATACCTGTGTAGACAAGTGCTGAAATAGCAATTTCAGAACACAAAAGCTATTAATCAGATGGGGGCGGAGGGAAGGAGTGTGTGTGTGTGTGTGTTTTGTTAGCAGCTGTTAAATCCCATCTGTGACTTTAGTGCTGCTTATGTTACTGTGTGTATTGATTTTAACAAAGATGTATTTACACTACCACTAAAGAAAAGCGTTTCATGTACAGAACCTTGAATATGTATTCACGCTGTTGAGCCGTTTCATATTTTGTCACATTGCAACCACAAACATTCGGTGTATTTAATTAGATGTTTCTAAAAACACCACTGACCAAACGGCATCATAAACACAAATGGTCAACACGTTCAATGGCCTGTACTCGTACAGCAATTTATCAAGTCCCGACTAACCCAAAGTGCTTCACACTACAATTAGTCATTCATCTACTCACACACATTCACACCCTGTTGGTGGCAAGCTACTGGACAGTAGCCACAGCTGCCCTGGGCCACACTGACAGCCATGCCTTTACCAGCAGGAAGGACCAGAGTTGACGTTTTGAGGTTGACTCGTGTTGGGCAGGTTAGTGGGGAACTCAAGTCCTGAAGAGGGAAACGTGTTTTATCATAGGGTTTGTGCTCTGGCTTAGGTTTAAAAATCAAACTTTTTCACAATCAATACTGTTTTTTTTTTTTTTTTTAGCTTTCCTCTTGTCATTTTGAGCTGGAGACCTTTTAATAATACTAAAAAATAAATAAATAAATTCTAAATCCATGTGTTAACTTTGTTATCAATCCTAAAATAGTAAAAATGTTCAAATCTAAAATAGAAATGACAACATAATGCAAAATAAATGCGCGTTTAACATGTAATAGAATGGAAACTACTTTTATTTTGGTATTTATCCAGAAGTATCCACAGCTCAACAGTGAGAGAATGTTTGCGTGAAATTACCTTTTTTTTTGTTTCCTAAGCAATCCAATGGCATTTAATACAGTGTTCATTACAGACGTACATATGGTCATTATTGTGAAGCTACTGCGAACATGAACAGATTGTTATGAGCCATTAGCATCCCATAATTCACCAACGTCTCTGGCTAATAATTAAGCTCATCCCTTCACTGTAAAAACGTGCAGCAGCTGCAGCCTGTAGCTCAAATACCAACTTCCTTTCACTCTTCATTACATCAGATAGAAGCAGTTAATAAAACTCAAGCCTCAGACCAGCAGTCCAGTCCAGTCCAGTCTTAAGTTTTTAGAGCAAAATTCTAAGTTTAGTCTGAGATGAAAAAAAAAATCAACTGGAAATTTGTTACCAACCTCAATGAATATCCAGCAGATATTGATTGTTGAATATCTGTCGGATATTTCACAATGAATACCACTACCTTCTACCATGTAGAGGTTAGTAGTAGCTGCGACAATATTCTGTTAATTTTCACCTCTGACAGTTTGTGTCTTGTTAATCAGTCACACAAATTGGTGTATAAACTCTGTTAGTGAACATAAAATCACTGCGAACATCCAAAATTTGCTGAAATGCTTCATTTTCTGGAATGCACTGTGAAGTGTGTTGAAGATGCTAATTTGGTGAAGCATCACATAAGAGGTCTACTAAGTTTGTCACATTGTCATTCCAAGATTTTAAGTCCATCTTCTAAGGTGAATACAATGAACTTTAAATATTTGGCCTTTGCCCCCCAAAAAAAGTCAATCATTTTTTTTGTTTTTTTTAAGAACTGAAGTAAGTGGAAGATTAGCTTTAAAGATTAAAGATTTAAAATCTAAGTTTAAATAAAAGGCATAATGCATAATTCAGTTGCTGCAGCACCATCTTTTAACATTTTCTTTTTTCCAAGCTACATATTGAACCTTTGAACTTTCAGTCAAAGGAAGCAGAACCCAAAAGAAGGCCTACACAAAGACCGACTGTAAGTCACTTCATTTATATTTGAGGAAAGATGAAATCAAAGAGCAGATGAGCTAATCCTCTCAACTCTTAGCAAGCCAAGCAGGTAAGGTTTTACTTTCCACTGTCTATACTGTTTAGTCAAGGCACTACAAAGGAAATAAAATCTGACAAGTGAGCACGAGACTGAGATTATGTTACAGTTCAAAGGTCAAAGTTCTCAAATTCTCAATCCCTCCCAAAAACCTTTTCACTTTTGTATGAAGAAAGAAAAAGCCTCAGTTTAAGATGATAAAGCAGAGGTTCTCACTGCTTTTAAAATATGCAAAGCAGACCATGCTAACATTAACCACCGCCTACATTATTTATACTCATGAAAAGTGTTTTATCAGCAATATGTCTGCTTTATTTTACCTTAAAATATTCAAATTGAAGCAGAACTAAAATATCCGCCGTGTAAAGCAAGCCAAAACAAGGCTCTTTAAAATATTCTTATAAATCAATGCTAACTATTTTTACATATTTGGTGAAATACAATTTGTGTTATTGCAATTTTCCCAAGTGGCAATTCTTAGATAAATTGCCGAAGGCTTAACAAGCTAAAAGAAGCAGTTTTGTCTTTGTGTGTCTGAAATATTGAGAAGAATTGATGATCGCCCATTTTAGCGAGACCTAGTGGTGTAAAATAACGGAAGATGTTTTGTTTTATAGCAAAGATGGAGATTGTCGAATTTTTATTGACGTTATTTACAGTGGAGGGGATTTTAGAGTGAGAGTGAAAAGCTTTTACCGCGGTCTACATTTGCCACGAAGCAGGGAGCTTTTTAAAAACTAAAGTGCTGCTTGTCTGCTTTTTAACACTCAATCTTTTCCATCGCCCTTAATTCCCCAACGCCCATCACAAATTTAGCCTGGTATGTGACTGCTAATTTATCCTTTCGATGTATGATATCCTGTCATCTCCTCATTTGTCCCTGAGTGTTTCTAATCGGAGATAATCCCAGTCAAATCCTTTGATTGTGTGTTTGGAGCAGCTCCATCTCTAAAGAAGCAATTTAATGGCTTTATGGCACTCGGTGTAAAGTCATTTATCTAGCGGATTGGATGTGAATGCTTGTTTTAATAAGTGCTCTTCATGAATAGTAGGAGAGGTGCCATTTAATTAGCCAGAGTGTGGACCCAGCTCATAAGTACAATATTTTCAAGTTTTTTTTTTTATGTTATTAATAGAACTGAATGAGATATTCTGATTTTAACAAAGGCTTCACAATGGAAAATTGGACTTACAGCATGTTGTGAATAAAGCCATTTTATTACTATGAATATTTTAAATTTTTCAACAACTTTTAACACTTTATTTTTTTTTACCAAGGACAGTGTTAGCTGGATAGGTGTGTGTTCAGAATAATAACACTAGTTTTTTGGATTGGACTCAACTCTCATTTTTTAAATATACAGAAGTACATTTAGTATTTTCATTTCTGCTTGTTTTACCACAAAAATATTCAACATAATTACCACTACTTTACAGCAAAAGACATTTAAACAGTGAATTAAAAAAATAATGAATATTTACACTCACAAACACACATCACAGTGGGATTGTTAAGTAAACAAAAATCAGGGTGTGCTGTGGTGGCGCAGGGGTTAAGCACAACCCACATATGGAGGCCCCAGTCCTCAATGCAGCTGTCACAGGTTCAATTCCCAGCCTTAGCAACCCCTGCTGCATGTCTTCCCCCCCTCTCATTACTCACCTTCCTGTCAATTAGCTATCAAAAGAGACAAAATAATAATAATAAAAAAAGTAAATAAAAATTAAGCCTAATTCAAATAACTGCTAAAAAATATTTAAATAAAAAGCATACCCCACGATTCATTAGCATTGCAGAAACGCGTTTCATTTTTCGGATCTTTACGTTTCATCCAACCATTTACACTGACTTTGACAACCTTAGCATGTAGATGTGCTTCGGAATTTTGTGTTTTTGGTTCTCTCTGATACCGTTAGATTGTCAGTAGAGCATGTTTTTAAATTAGCTAATCAACCACTGCTGTGTTCAGATGATCACTTATTAATAATAGCAAAATCAGCATCAAGTCTGAAAATAAACTGCAACAGACTGGATGTTCTGTTCTTTGTTTGGGAAATATCTCCGGGTTTTTGGTGTTGAATTCTGATGTATTAGTGGAGTTAATGGATGGATGTAAATAAAAGAACCATCAGAATCATCTTTTGACCTTCCAGTGTTGCGCGGACGCGCAAAATTTCCAGAAGTAAACGATAACAAGCAATGTGTCGATAGTTGATCAGTCATTTTCTAATTGTACTGAACATTTACCAACCTAACAGAGATGTACATTGTCTGAGATTCAGCTCTGGGGTTTCAAGGTCATTGCCTGCCTCACATCAAAGAGCAAGACATTTTAAAAAAGTGGCAAGAACAGATGAGGTTTGTTAGAAGAGCTTACCAACAACTGACAGCACCTTTTGAAGATACTTAGATGATACGAGTTATGGTAATATTTTATTTCCCTTTCAGATAGATAAAGTATTTCTGAAATGAATTGACTTAATTCATCCATTCTTGAGGTGACACACAAGCACTGAGGTTTCTTTTGCATCAGTCAGACACAATGTGTAGTTGTTGTGAATGTTCCTTGGGAATCCTCTAATGGTGAAGAATAAAGAGCCACAAGAAGTACCGTAACGTGTACCACAAACAGAACTTTCCACAGCAGAAGGTGTTGAAAGATATGCAGGGAAATCCCAGAATTGGCTCATCGTTTCCCAGCAGTAGGCGGACAGAGCACTGGTTTCAGAAGCAGCCTCTTTAGCTTTATGTTCCTTATTATAAATGTGTTATAAGTTATCCTGTATAACCCCAAACAAAACACCCTCCGCTGTGTGTCTGGAATGGAAAACGAGCAACCTGAGCAAGATTAGAATCATCAGTTTATTAGGCCTCGACATCTGTTGCCAGACAAACGGAGAGAGAGGAAGAGAGAGAGAGATCCCTCTCAGCACTGCTTCCTGTTTTGACGTTCCCTGTGCTTGGCTCCGATTGGCTGCTCGCGTTCACTACTTCCGTAGAAACAGAAACACAAGAGTCTGTCAGCTGACGGACTCTGTCTGTCTGTTTTCACACAAGAATCAGTCCATAAATCCTCATCTCTGTGTGTGTGTGGCCGCAGAGAGCGGCGGGCGTGCAAACGGAAAGTAGAGGGAAGTGTTTGTGTGTGTTTGTGTGTGTGTGAGAAATCTCAGAACAAGGTGGAAGAAGTTGTCTCCAAACAAAGAGAGAGAGACATTGGCACTGAGTACAAACCACTGTCTTCTTCAGAATGGGGCAGGGCTGTAGCTGTGGGTAAGTGCCATTTCCTCATTATGTCAAGAGGAGAGTTCTGCATGCCACAGTTTAATGTTTAAATTAGCAATAGATTAGTTTATGTTTTTTTCCTGTTTTTTCTTCTCTTCTATGAAGGTGTGTTACTGCCACAACCAAGCAGTCTCACTCTAAAATAATAAACATTGAAAGTCTTTCGGATATGTATTTAAAATCGGTTTGGTATGACTAAAAAAGAACTTAATGTTGCAGTTCTCACAGGATTACGTTATAATGAACTGAACTGAAGACTGTGGCCACAATTTGGATCTGATATTTATTTGTAGTTTTTTTTTTAAGTCTTTTTTTTTTAAATGAGTAGTGCTTAATGAGACAGTTCAGCATTTCTGAAGTGAGGCAGTGTTAGAAGGATATGAGTAGTTAATGTTTGCTGGATTCGCTTTTGTTTCACACAGGAAGGTCATTGGTGGCGTACCACCTCCTGAATCCATTTCCTATGTAAATAATAAATGTTGGTTTCAAGATTGATTAAAAAAAGAAAGTGTTTCCATAATCTGCTGTGATGTTGTGACTGGGGCTGTTTAAAGAGGAAGGAAGTCTGCCTCAGTCTGAAACTTTCTTGGATTAACCGTTATTTTCAGTCTTTGCTGGTCGTTCTGGTTCCTATTTCTTGCTGGTACCAGGTGTCTGCTGTGTTATAGATCCAAATGTTCTCTGATGGAGTCCATATAAAACTGTGAATGAATGATATGAGGCAAATATCACCAGAGATGGTGCTTTAAAAGTTTAACATATGAGGCAGCCATATTGGATTTCGAGGGGATTTGTCTGGTAGTTTTTCCTTCTTGTTCACCTTTAGGTAAAAATGGAGCACATAATTAAGTGGGGTTTTTTCTCTGTTGCGTCTTTCATTTTCTTCAGTGTATGATATAACATGACAATATGGACCAGTCCTTCTGTATTACTGCGATTATGATGGTGGACCATGTCTGCTTCATGACTTTGCTAGATGAGTTGTTAGACAGCTGAAATGTTTTGCAGGTTTAATCAGATAAAAGGTGCATGTGAATCCCAGGTTTACTGCCCTAACATTTTATGAAACAATCCTGCACTCATTATTTATCAGATATGTTACCTGATGAAGGAAGTAAAGGTTTGGTGGCAATTTCTTATTTTTATTTTTTGCCAAAAACTAGTGATGTCCCTGGTGTCAGCTCACTGGTCCCCCTCCCCCCCGCCGCTGCCACCCACTCCATTCTAGCCAGATGGCTGTTGCACAGGCGGTTCCTCGCCCAGACCACGCTGATTCCCCATCATTCTTCTGTTAATGAGGTCGTTAACAATGCAGTGGACAATTAAATTATCCAAATCTGGCATTTTCTTCACATGTTTACTTCCACTGTGCTGTTTGCTGCTCCAAACACGTCTGATGAAATGACACACATCTTTATTCATGGCGTTCACACAGTTGGCCTGCAGAAATATTTCCATCAATTGGACTTTTCTTGCATTCCGTCATTTACAGCCACAAATGTATCTGTTTGATATGATTACATTTATTTTAAATGATTGACCAACATAATGTAGTGTGTAACCCATGTACAATAACCCGTCACCGTCTTGATGTGGCAGTTCAAACTGACATGGACGCACTGTCAAGTTCCTGGTTGGACATGAACTCTGCTCTGCTCCAGAGCTGCTGCTGTCTGAGTCTGGCTCACTCCGGTCAGCATGCTCTGCAATTGGACCTGAATATTCAGGAAGCTTATTTCTGGTCGCCTTATTGCATACTTACATATTAAGTGGAATTAAAATGATATTTTTTTTTTTAATTGTTCTATGGATACAAACTGACAATATAACAGCATAATAATGGTGCAAGTAATACGTACCATCATGTGCCTTGAAAAATCACCTGTACAAGCTGCATTTCTGTTGATTGTACATTTATGCAGTTTGGCATTATGAAAATTTGCCTAAAGGAAACGCGTCTACTTTGAAAAAAAAAAAAAACTCTTGTTGATTAAAAGTTTTGGCATTAGGATGTTGCCACAGGTGCAAACCAGGAAGAAGAAAACAGGAAGTAGATGGACGATGATGTAGTTGGAGGATGATTGTGCTGCATGTTTTTCAGTTACTTATCACATGAACAAACTTATTTTTTTTCATTGTGTTCCTTATTTAATGGAAACACAGCGGTTAGGAAGTTCTTGTTTTTTGTGACATCAGTGGAATAACGAAAATGTTTTAGGCAAGTTTGTAATGAAAACGCAGCTGTAGATTCCACCTGTGTGTAATCCGATGTCGGCATGAGTCCAGCTGTTCTGCGAAGGCCTCAGAGGTTTTATAGAGAACATTGGAGAACAAACAGAACCGCAAACAGCAGACAGGTCACGGAGAAAAATGTGGAGAAGCTTAACGCGGGGTTAGCTTATAAAAACGAGTTTCCGAACGTCATTGGAAAATGGAAAGAGTATGGCACGTCTGCAGAGAAACATCCTTCCCTCCTGAGCTGACAGGCCAGGCAGAGGTGGCATTAATCAGGGAAGCAGCCAATCGTTCCTGCTCTGGAGAACCTGCAGAGATCCACAGCTCAGGTGGGAGGGCACGACAGGACAATTATTAATTACTATGGCTTTCAAGAAAGAAAGTCAGAAGAAGTCATAAAAGGGAACACAGCAAACATGTGGAGGAATGTCTTCTGGTCAAATGAGAGTAAAATCAAAATGTTTGGCCTCCATGCAGAGGCTTTTTGTGGCCCGAACACGCTGTCCTTATTGTAAAACAGTGTGGCGGCAGCACCATACTGTGTGGAGGATTTTCTTAAGTAAAGACAGAGAAGTTGCTCTGAGTTGATGGAATGTAGGTTGGACCTAAATACTCGGCAAAAGTAGAAGAAAACCCATTAGAAGTTGCTAGATCACAGGACAGCAGCCCTCAGCAGCCTTGGAGTGGAAATGGGGTAGTTTAGATCAGAGCAGTCATGGCCTAGTCAAAGTCTAAATTATGAATTAAATGTACAGATATAATTTTGTACTACATGTATAATTGTGACATGCAGTAAAAATTTGATGTGTAAATATTTATAATGTGGGACATATTTGGATGAGACGATTGGGGGATGGATTTGCTGGGCTTTGGGTTCTTTGGACTCCTTTTTGAACTCCATATGAAAGTTTTGTTCTTTAGGTTTAATTATTTCTCTGACTGTTCTAAATGAAAAAGAAAGTTTAATTGTATAAATCCAAATAGTAGTGGCACACCCCATAAAGACGTGCAATTAATATTGCTGTAAGAAACTCAGTTGCACGCCACACTTTTCAGATTCATTGTATAATTTTTTTTCACTTCACATTTAAACACTACTTTGTTTTAGTCAGTAACATAAAATCCCAATAAAGAACATCACATTTTTTAGCTGTAACACAAGACGTATAAAGCGCATAAATGATCAACATTAACATATGTGATTAATTAAAAAGTCTAGTATTGCATAATTAATCACATTACCTGTTTGACCTAAAAGCCTCTCTCTCCCACACATGGTTACTTAGTTCACAGTGGTGTGTTACACAGTCTTATACTGCGGTCAACTCAGTAGAGAAGCAACCACATTTCCACTCTACCTTATAGATGGAAGAAAAATTTAGTAAATTACATCCAAAAAACAGAAATATTTAGATCAATCTCATAAGTTTTGTAGAAAAAATACTATGAAATCAAATGAAAAGTCAAATTTGCTTGAAAAAACTCAGAATATTTGAGATTAATCTCCGAAATGTTTCAGTAACAAAGTTGGAAGTTTTTTGACTTTGGAGAAAATTTCTGAGAATATTCTCAAAATTTCTTTTTTTTTTTTTTTTTATGAAGAAAAAAAAATTGTGCAAATTTACCGTCGTACAAATCGGTGAGCTCAGGGGCAAATTCCTCTTTAAAACACCCCACCTTGTGGACATTTGGATAAAACCACGCTAGTTATGTAGCATACTTACTGCAAGATGAATTATTCTCCCACCTCAGCACAATCACACTTCTGAATTACATTTGAAACAAAATGACTTTGTTTAAGCCTCCCCGAATATAAAAACCTGGAAATCTGAGGCAGTAAAAAAATGTTTTAAAAACGTGCACTTATACATTGCGAGCTTACAAAGTTAAACATAGTGATTGATCAGATTTAAATATTTTTCTGAATGGACTGGCAGCACTGGTACGAACACTTTAGCACTCTGATCCAGGGTGAATCAAGGCAGAGTCTTTATCTCTTTCTCTTACCTCTCAAACCTTTTCACATTAAAGTGGTAAACAGAAGCTGTGGCGCTGCCTCATCAGCGACAACCCCGACTGGGAACGGCGCAGCCCCCGAGCCGCCGCCGCTGCAGCGCAGGAAGTTTGTTAGCTGTTAAATCGTGCAACTTCAGCCAGTTAGTCGAGCACACTCCTTCATGCGAAGCTCTGCCGAACACTGACACCGCTGACAGTTAATTATGGGAGTCACAGATCACGGCGGCGTGTCAGCTCGGCTACGATTGACATGCCGCATGTTTACATCTCTGTTGTAATGTTGTTTCCTAGTTACTTTCTCAGCATCAGTGGTGTTATTTAGTTGCACAAGTGCCTCGGGGCTCGCCATAATGATCGTAAAAGCGGCCCGGATTCAGGAGAGTGAAACGCTAAAAAGGACTTGTGGGTATAATTGGAGAACCTGCCATCACAGCGGAGCTTCGGAAAAATATTTTAGCTCAGGCTGTTGAAACACGCAGACTCTCCCCGTTAGAAAGACTGTCACTCTGTGCAGGTCCGTCTCCGCACGGCTCCATTATTTTCCAGCCAAATCTTCCTGCACGTACAAAAAGTTATTTTGACAACGACTCGAAACCAACCAAAACCTAATGTGGAGCTGAGACGGGCACACGAAAGGGAAGCAAACATATGAATTCTGACACGGCGGGGTTTTTGGAAGTAACTGGCGGGGAAGTCGTGGAGGCCAGGTGGCTGGTGTCAACCGGGGAGGGAAAAGCAAGACGCAAGCCAGATGCCACATAATTGTCTCGAAATGCCATTTGTAGGACTAAATAAAAAGTGATTAAAAAGAAAAAAAGAAAAACAACTTTTACTCGCTTCCTTTTTTTATTTTTTTTTTTTACAGCTTGTCTCAGACTCATTTAAAGTTTTGGAGAAATGTGCCAGGTCAGTAATAAAATGTGCTTACGCAGATTGAGATGGGGTACATTAATAAAAAAAAAGAAAAAAAAAAAGCCCAGCCTTTGATTAGAGCCTTTTTCATCTGGTGTTAGATTTTCACCTGAAGCACAACATGGTTCTAATAGACGCCCAGAAGAGACAGCAGCTTCTGAGGCAGCACTTCAATCCTCCATCCCCCACGAAGCGCCGTGATGACAGCGAGCCACCTCCTCCCAGTGTTTTTATGGGATGAAACCACCATAATCTGCCTTCCAGCTACACTGTCCAACACTTAGCTTCAAAGCTGCTGCTTCACAATCATCGCCAAAGAAGAAATTGCAAAAGTTTATAGTTAAACCAGAGGTGCTGGCCACAGCAGTGTAGAGCATAAACGGCACATAAATCAGTCAGTACGTAGAGTTTTATTTTCTCCACATGTACAGTACAAACCGTCTGAATGTTTCCACGTTGTGTCCCATTAACTGTCGGAGCATTTTAAAGGGGCAGTGTTATATAAAATTGACATGTTATATTCCCTCATCAAAAACGTAGCTGGAGTGTTCCCTTGATTCTTTCATGCATGGTTGAGAAATCATTTAATCTCCCATGGCAACAATTCAAATGTCTGGGTGGACTTAGCTCCGCCTTCAAGGATAGAGCTCCTCCTCTGAGCTGCAGTTTCAAAAGTTTCCGCCTCACAGAGCAACCTTCCTCCACGGCTCCCTCACTCTGCTCCTTCAGACTAGACGTCTGCAGTTAGCAAACACCTGGTGGGTGACCTCTGCTGAGCTCATTATATTCTCAGTGCAACGCTGGAAAAAAAAAAGTTGTTGAAGGGTTAATAGAGGAGACATGTTGTAATGACTTCCTGAAGGCGAAGTTTCCAAAGGAGCAGCTTCTTAAAGAGACAGAACCCCAATTTCAAGATGTTAAAATTCCAAAGCAAAATTTCTTTCAACTCATATTTGATGTACATAGAATTTTAATAATGACTAAAGGTGACATAATTACTTTGATTGTAATATAAAATGGCACTATGTGCCTGAAAAACACATAACTGCCCCTCTAATGGATTTTATGGGGCAGACCAGAGGTCAGCAACCTTTTCAAGTGACAGAGCCTCTTTTGCTGCTGTTGCTACAAAATAAAAGGTGTTTGGTGCCACAAAATGATATGCACTAAATGTATAAATATGTACATGAAGTGTTTTATTTTAAAAGTTAGGAAAGTTTAACTAAAATTAATTTATATTTTAAAATTTTTATAAGGCGTTAGCTGACTTTCACAAAGGAAAAATATATATTTTGTAAAATGAGGCTAGCTGAGCTATTTCCTTTAATATGAAAAATGAATAGGATTTTTTTGTTCTGTTTTCTATTGCAAATATCTTAGTGCACATGAACTAAAACCAGACAAGCTTACAAGTAACTTAACACTATATACTTGAAGCCTGTTTTTAGTCAATAATTCCTTAATATTAATTAAAACATATTAATTCCACTGGCAGATTATTTCACCAATAACCAAATTTTTTCCCATGTTTTAAGTGAAAAAAAATCTGTCTGGAATTAATCTATATAATGTGTTTCTCTTGAGTCACTGAAGTAATTGAACTTTTCAATAATATTCTCATTTATTATTAATATAATTTCTTAGCTAAGTATAAGTTCAGATATGCTTCAGCAAAGCAGTTTAAGACATTTCTTATGTTATGACATGTTTGGTTTTGCATTTCTCGCCCCCACCCAAAAAACCAGAGGTGTTTTGTTTTTCTCAAGTTGAACAGTTAAAGTATCAAATTAAGAGGTGGAAAAAGTACAATTTCTCTTTACAGAATAACAAAAACCTGCAATTTTAACAGGGGTGTGTACACTTTAGAGAGCCACTAACAATGTGTCAGAGCCACAGACTCACGAACGCCATCGACTGATGTGAAAACACTTCCATCGCTCGTCTTTCATCATTTCAGCTCATTTCTTGTTAAATAAAATGTAAATGTGAAGCTGCAGAGGCCGAACACAGAAGCCCTGTCATGTAAAACACGTGGGATTACCCAACATTGGCCGTTTATTGCCTCGTCAGCAAAAATCTGTTTTCTTCAACAACCTTTGATGTCATATTCACTTCACCACGTTCCCACATGGGAACCAAATAAACGTGGAAAGCCCAGGGGAGAGCTGTGCAGCGCGTGTTAAATACTATTACAGGAAAAGCTAGCTGTGCACACAGGAGACTATTTGATATGGATCTCTAAACAAATCTAGAATTAGCCTATGATTTAGTGTGAACTTGCTCCTGACATCTTTTTTTTCCTCCTTCTTCTTCTACAGAGACTTCAGAGTGCTTCATATGCAGAGACGGCGAACTGAAAACCAGCGACCAGCTGAGGAATTTCTGCGACTGCAAGACTTTACTGGCTCATCACGTGTGCCTGTCCGCATGGATCCAGAGGGTGAGACAGACGTCCCTCAGCTGATATTTAGGCTGTTTTTCCTCATCAGCCACTTGTCAAAACGTGGAAGGTGGTGTGTGAGTGTGGAGGGGGGAACATCTGCGCCAGCCTCCTATCAGTGAATAAATGTGTTTGCCTCCTTAGCATTCCTTATTGAGACAAAACATTGCTGTCTAATGAGCTACGTTTCAAATAGCAATCCCAATTACTTTTAATGAGGGTTGCTAACAATGATAAGGCATCGGAGGCTCAGACGCTGAGCGGCGCCTCGTAACAGACTGGCAGAAATTCAGGAGGCTATCATGCAGCCGACACCTGTCACCCGCCGCCGAGCAGCTCATTAACACCCGCCGTCCTCCCTGAACCCACGGCTACCGGAGTTAGCTGGGTGGTTGTTTCAACTCCGGACACGCCCACGCGTTTTCTTCTGCTCTTCTGATTCGCAAAGTTTAAAGTTTTACAGGTGAACTACCTTTGGTTTTTGGTTCAGACAACTTCCGGGAATAGCAGTAATAACGTAAATTGCTGCCTTCTCTGATAGAGGAGTGTTGTGGCAGAGTATGATCAGTGACTCATCCGTCAGTCTGCTCATGACTAATAAAAAGCCAATTTTCCCGGATCGCCTCTCTGTGGCAATTGGCAGGTCAAATACTGATTTACTGTGTTTGCTTATGCATCCAAACTGAAATCTGCTACTTCTTTGGTGCAGAAACACGTCAACAAACAGAACCAGGTTTAGCAATAGTTTATTCAGAACTGTTACTGTTAACGAGCCCTACTATGCATTTTGTGTTTGAAGCTGTAGTATGTAACTGTTAGAAAAAAAAATCCATATTTGTTTAAGTTGTCACCGTGTCATGTCAGTTTAATATGAGACGGATAATGTGTGAAATGATCGATCTCAGTCTATTGCCGTTTGAATAAATGCACTGCTCCCAGTCAGACAACCAATCAGAACCAGGAGGAGGGGCTTACTGCTGTCAATCAGTGCTGCTCAATATGCTAATGCTGTAGAAGCAAGTTACAATTCCAGGAAAACCATTTATCCACTGTCACCTATGGCTATGCTAACTAGCCTTAGCATTTGTGGCAGTCTATGTTGTGGTGAACTTGCTGTAGCATAGCAGAAAACAAGGGGGAGATGGTGAGCAAGAGAGTGATTGACAGCACTAAGCACCTCCTCCTGGCTCTGATTGGTTGTTTCTGACTGAGTGGTGTATTTCTGCAGTTAGCACTGCAAACACTGGAGGAGGCAGAGGAGCTTTTTTTTTTATCTTTTACATATTATCTATTTTATGCTGTCACAACACAATAATAATTTTAGCAACTATGTAAAAAACCTATTTTTTGTAAAAGTTACACACTGCAGCTTTAATGGCCAATGTCATGGTCTTTGTAAAGTAAATTAGTGTTGTTTAAAATCGGACCTAGCAGGCCACTCCTCAAAAACAAGCTTAAAAATTGGAGATGAAGTGAGAAATCGCAGTGGAGGATAGTTGTCTGCAGCGCAGGCAATTTCCAGTAAGCTTTGCAGAGTTGAACTGGTACTTTACATGCATCACAGACAAACGTAGTGATTGGGTAAAATTTAAAACTTCCTCAGAGGCTCCGCCTCCAGGAAGTAATCATTTCTCAATAGCCGAGAGCCCAGGCCCTCTGGATGAAGTGAAGCGTTTTTACCAGGCTATGACTGGCCGCGACCAATTGAAATTGGAAAAAGAAAATAAATAAAAATTCACAGTGCCACACCAAAGTCAGAACTTTACAGAAATCACTGATTGGTAAATGCATACCTCTGATTGGCCCATGTCTAGTGGAAAACGGTATCAGCCTGTAAATACTTAAGTGACTCATCTTTAGGTATGATTAGAACTGTCCCTCTGTGATAATATAAACCCTTAAAACAGAGAAAAGAGATGGGTTAATATGAAAAATGTAAATTTAATAGTTCTTAATTTTTAGCATTTAAATCCAGTTATTGTTGTTTGACAATAAATAGAGAATAGTTTTTTGATATAGGCCTCTTAAAATAGTGTTTTTCTGACCATATTTAGTTTGTATTTGTTTATACTGTATTTCTTATTTTAATGTCTGAAATTGTATGAATGTTTGTATTTTGTGTTTTATATTATGGGGACTACAAATGGAAATGACTATTTTGCTAAATCCAGTAGATCTACATTATACTTTATTTAATATGCTCCGTCCCATTTAAAGAAAACCAATCAATCAGTGAATCAACATGAAAGTTGTCTGTTGTAGTTCATTGATTTGCTTAAACCAATGTAGTGTTGCTCTGCCCACTTTAAGAAACTCCCCAGTTAAAGTCACATGATGATTCTACAAAAGCACCTCTTGAGAGACAGCGAGCAAAAACAACAGCCCGGATCAAACCAAGCTAAAAAGCAGCACACCCATGTTTAATTTTGTTCCGACACACCTGCATATTTCCTGTCATGACATCCAACATGTCTTGTGTGAAAAGAAAAAAATGATACAAAAGAAGAAACTTCCCCTTGGATCCGTGCAGCTTTCTAGCCTCTCTTGGCTCACGGTTGTTTTGTCAGCCTGCAATTTGACTCTTTTGTTTCGCCCCTCTTATCAAATCCCTTTCAGAAGCAGCAGATAGGTGTCTTTGGTAAAAAGCCTTTTAAGCACCTGTTGGGCTCTGTCGGCACCAAAGTGCGGCCTATCATTAGCAAGAAGCCGGTAAACATGCTGAATGGATCTGTGTTTCCTTTATAAGGTGGAGGATAAAAAGCAACAACTTTACTCAGGGTGTAGTTAGGTTTTAGAAGTGCAAGTCAAAATGAATCAGAAGATGGATCATTTACTCTTGACTGTGTCAAAAGCTTTGGGTTCATGAAGTTATGTCTCTGGGCCTCCGAAGTGGAGCAAATGAGACGTGAAGCGGATATATATATATATATATAAAAAAAAAAAAAAATTCCCTTCTCACCCTCCGCGGGTGGTCTCTTTCATCCTCTGAGCTCGGGTCCTCTACCAGAGGCCTGGGAGCTTGAGGGTTCTGCGCAGTATCTTGGCTGTGCCTAGAACTGCACATTTCTGGACTGAGATGTCTGATGTTGTTCCTGGGATCTGTTTGAGCCACTGCTCCAGTTTGGGGGTGACTGCCCCGAGGGCCCCTATGACCACAGGCACCACTGTGGTCTTCACCTTCCAGGCCTTCTCCAGTTCCTCTCTGAGGCCCTGGTATTTCTCCAGTTTCTCATGCTCCTTTTTCCTGATGTTGTGGTCACTTGGTATTGCTACATCCACCACAACGGCTTTCCTCTGTTCTTTATCCACCACCACAATGTCCGGTTGGTTCGCCATTACCATCTTGTCTGTTTGGATCTGGAAGTCCCACAGGATCTTAGCTCGGTCATTCTCCACCACCTTTGGGGGTGTTCCCCACTTTGACCTCGGGGCTTCCAGTCCATATTCGGCACAGATGTTCCTGTACACTATGCCCGCCACTTGGTTATGTCGTTCCATGTACGCTTTCCCTGCCAGCATCTTGCACCCTGCTGTTATGTGCTGGACTGTCTCAGAGGCCTCCTTGCACAACCTACACCTTGGGTCTTGTCTGGTGTGGTAGATCTGAGCCTCTATTGCTCTGGTGTTTAGTGCCTGTTCCTGGGCGGCCAGGATGAGGGCCTCTGTGCTGTCCTTGAGTCCAGCTTTCTCCAGCCATTGGTAGGATTTCCTGATATCAGCCACTTCAGTTATTTGTCGGTGGTACATCCCATGTAGGGGCTTGTCTTCCCATGATGGTTCCTCCAGCACCTCGTCCTCTGTTCCCCATTGTCTGAGACATTCGCTGAGCACATCGTCCATTGAGGCTTTGTCCTTGATGTATTTATGGATCTTGGATGTTTCATCCTGGACAGTGGCTCTCACACTCACTAGTCCTCTGCCTCCTTCCTTACGGCTTGTGTACAGTCTCAGGGTGCTGGATTTGGGGTGGAACCCTCCATGCATGGTTAGCAGCTTCCGAGTCTTAACGTCCGTGGCCTTTATCTCTTCCATTGGCCAGCTAATTATT